>NC_043961.1:60181883-60204383 GCF_902148855.1 Sphaeramia orbicularis
CTGTTACGGTTAATTGTCAGTAATTTTATCTGGTTTTATTTTTTTTTATTTTTTTTTTTTACAGTGTTAAACTTTAAATTAACAGTTTATTCTCATAAATAGCCAAGAAATATTTGTGACATTACGATACATTTGCAAATGTATTTTAACTGTATTTTTCTGTGAAAAAAGAAATTCTTTTAAAAAAAAATGGAAATTTTATGGTTATTCACAGTTAGTTTTTTCATGTTATTTTACATTTGACATGTAAAATCACAGTCCATGTTTGTCATTTCACTGATATTTTCCTGTATCTTAAAAATACAGGAAAAATCTGTAAAATAAACAGTGAAAATTCTTTTAAATTACAATTTTTTTTTTTTTTTTTTTACAGTGTACCAAGGCACAAAACAGGCAGAATATTGTTAAAACTGCACTTATTTTTCCCTTAGACATTCCAGGTGGTTAATATTTGTTCAGATTATTGATATTTTATTGTTAAAGGAGATCAAAATTTAATGTTCTTTGTCATAAATCAAAGAAAAAAAATTGGTGCTGCCATTTTTTAGAGGCATAATGTTTTATTATTTTTCTCACATTAAACTAAGAAGAAAATTTGGAGTCATTATTTCTAGGTTATTATGCTTTTATTTTTGAGTTTGATGTCCTTGACTGTTAATATCTTCAGGGTAATTTTTGCATTTTGCACTTTGTAAATTCATCTCACGGGCTGGATTGGACCCTTTGGTGGGCCGGTTTTGGGCCCTGGACCGCATGTTTGACACCGGTGATGTATCCCTTATCCATCTAACAGTTCCACCTCCTTTCCGACCTCCATCGCCTTCTGAGCCCCTCTGTATTTGCAGAACAAGAACGAGAGAGAGAGTATCATGCAGAGATCACTTCAATCCAATTCTGATACTACCGCCCCACCACCACCACCACCCACCACTAGCTGTGAAGACAGGAGAGAGAGGACGAGAGGGACAGAAAGACAAACAGCAGAAAACAGACACAGATGTGCAGTCTACTGAGGCCCAGCTAATCTCTACTCCATGTACAGTAGATCCTCTTCAGTCAATAAGCCTCTCTCTCCCTTTTCTCTCCTCATCCAAGTGGGGGGGGGGCTTTGCAACTACCAACTCTCTTCCCACAAACTCTCCTCTCCCACCTCCTCCCTCCCTCCGTCGTTCCGCCTTTACCCACCTTTTGGTATTCCAGGCACGGCGGTTTCAGCAGGTGGAGCAATAGCTTTGCTGCTGCCACCTCTCGCCCCCTTCTCTCACAGACAGCCATCGATTTCCTATTGATGTGCCAGCGAGAGAGGGGCGAGCGAGGACGGGGGGGAGTCAGTGGTGCTGTAGTGCAGGTGGAGTGGGAAATGGGGTGAAGACCCTCTACTGGAAATTCTACCAACATCCAGGTCGTTTTACCTTCAGACTGAAGACGTGAATCCCATGAGTTCAGATAAACGTCATCTGGTGAAAAGTACGTCACACACACACACAGGAGAGGAGAGGGAGTGGACACCTGCACAAGAAAATATGGAAATGAGAGTGGGATAAGCATGTGATTAGAAGAGCACTATCATTAACATGCTGCAGAAGGAGAACGAACACACACACACACACACACACACACACACACACACACACTGAAGACACAATGTAATCCAAGTGTTTGTGCAAGTGTTCCTCGGTGAATCAATGAGGAGCTTCTTTCATTTGTTTATAACCAGTGTTGGGAATAACAGCATTAAAAATAACAGCGTTACTAACGCCGTTATTGTTTTCCAGTGACGGGTAAATTACTATTTGAAATGTTACAACACCGTTACCGACAGTAAAATGTGCTGCGTTACTTTGCACTGGTATCGAACAGCTGTTATCCGCCCTCGCTCGCTCAGCCAGGCACTGGAGGTGTGACGTTCACAGATGAGTCGAGTGTTTTGAACGGCTCTTTGAAGTGATAAGAACTGATTCGTTTGCGAGCCGTTCTTCTATTTAAATCCCCCACAATGCCTTCATGCTTCACCTGTGTCCACGAGTCTGAGTTGACCACGCCCCCTTCACCTGAACGACTGATGACATCTGCGAGTTTGAGTTGAACCAGCACAACACAGGCACCTGAACACACCTGTGGGGGAGGAGTTATCAGCTAATTTAGGGGAGGAGTTATCAGCTAATTTAAGGGAGGAGTTATCAGCTAATTTAGGGGAGGAGTTATCAGCTAACTGGAGGGAGGAGTTATCAGCTAACTTAGGGGAGGAGTTATCAGTTAATTTATGGGAGGAGTTATCAGCTAATTTAAGGGAGGAGTTATCAGCTAATTTAGGGGAGGAGTTATCAGCTAACTGGAGGGAGGAGTTATCAGCTAACTTAGGGGAGGATTTATCAGCTAATTTAGGGGAGGAGTTATCAGCTAACTTAGGGGAGGAGTTATCACCTAATTTAGGAGAGGAGTTATCAGCTAACTGGAGGGAGGAGTTATCAGTTAACTTAGGGGAGGAGTTATCAGCTAATTTAGGGGAGGAGTTATCAGCTAACTGGGGGGAGGAGTTATTAGCTAACTTAGGGGAGGAGTTATCAGCTAACTTAGGGGAGGAGTTATCAGCTAACTTAGGGGAGGAGTTATCAGCTAACTGGGGGGAGGAGTTATCAGTTAACTTAGGGGAGGAGTTATCAGCAAATTTAGGGGAGGAGTTATTAGCTAATTTAGGGGAGGAGTTATCAGCTAACTGGGGGGAGGAGTTATCAGAGTCTGACTGGACTGCAGACATTTACCGCTGGATCAGGAGGAGCAACTGAAAAAAGTGCAGATGTGGGATTAACTGGAGGAGCATCTGCTTCTAGAAATGCACATATGCACTTATGTGGTGGAAAAGCCTGGCCCTGGTAGACCCCAGCCTGGCCCTGGTAGACCCCAGCCTGGCCCTGGTGGACCCCAGCCTGGCCCTGGTAGACCCCAGCCTGGCCCTGGTGGACCCCAGCCTGGCCCTGGTAGACCCCAGCCTGGCCCTGGTGGACCCCAGCCTGGCCCTGGTAGACCCCAGCCTGGCCCTGGTAGACCCCAGCCTGGCCCTGGTGGACCCCAGCCTGGCCCTGGTAGACCCCAGCCTGGCCCTGGTGGACCCCAGCCTGGCCCTGGTGGACCCCAGCCTGGCCCTGGTGGACCCCAGCCTGGCCCTGGTGGACCCTGGTGGACTCCGGCCTCACCAAAGTCATGACACTGAAGCTCTGTTTAGTGGGAACATCATTTCCATCTGAATGAGTATCTTCTCTAAGACAGGACTAATATTATCAGAGAAGTCGCCTTAGGACAGAGGCATCCCTGCCTGTCTTCAAGAAGCTCCTGCAGACCCAGCTCTTCCAGGAGCACCTCCTGTCCTAGCACTGTCAGACATTCCATTTTAAATATTTTAATAAGGTTTTTCCCAGGATTATCACAGATTTTCCCAGGATCATCTCTGGACCTGGTCCTGCCTCCATCATCATCACTCACTTATCCTCAACTGCATCTATGTGTCTCCCCCTACTCCCCCTCTCCCCCAGTCTCTATCTCTTTCGCTCTCTCTTTCTTTACTCTCTCTCTTTAACCCCAGCTGGTCCTGTCAGTCGTCCATCCTCCTCAGTCTGGGTCTGCTCCAGGTTTCTGCTGTTAAAGGGAGTTTTTTCTTCCAGTCACCAGTGTTTGCTCCTGGAGGATTCTGTTGGGTTTCTGTAAATTGGCTTAGAGTCTGGTTTTGACCAACTCTATATATAAAGTGTCATGAGAGAACTTTTTTGTTGTGATCTGGCGCTATATAAATAAAATTTATAAAATAAAATAAAATTTATATTTATTCTATTACAGAAATAGCCCATGTTTTGGTCATATTCCAATCAGATCTGTAAAAAAATCAAATTCACACTTGATATCATTGATACTGATTTATTGTATCAATTCACTTCCTATCTGTTATAATGGGAAAAGTCGCAACAAATCCAGAATCAGATCGGAATCGAAATAATTTGAATCCCTTGTGTTGACATCATCATACAGAAGCTGTATACCAAGTTTGAAGTCAATCAGAACTGGAGTTTCAGAGAAAAAGACGATTTTAATTTTTCCCCATAAAAGCCCATGTTAAATTTTGCGTCAGTTCCAGATCCAGAAGAAGATCCTGATCAGCATTTGGACATTATGTTTGGGTCATCTCCCCATCAGGGCTGGACTGGAGACATTTACACTGGAGATCATTTATATTTACTGAGTTATTGCATCCATCCACATCCATCAAAGTGGCACCAAATCCAGAATCAGATCCAGATCCAAATAATTTCACTAACTTTTGTTGACATCATCATACAGAAGCTGTATACCAAGTTTGAAGTCAATCAGAACTGTAGTTTGGGAGAAGAAGACGATGGAAAGTTTTGTAACATGACGACAGACGCCGCATGACGACAACAGCTTATGGCATGTCGGCCGTTAAGCTAAAAATTGACAGTTTTCATTATTTCTAGGTTACTAGCGGCATTGTACCCGTGGTTCCTTGTACAATGGTGCGCTCCCGTGGTGCAACAGCGGCATTGCACCCAAACGCCCTCCCATGTCCCATGTTTGCAACATCGATCAGACGGACGGACACGGGGCGGGGCTGAAACGTGCATTATATAGCAGGAGTGTGATAGTGTTTAAACTGGTCTGATCCCTTTCAGACTGAATCGACCTAAAATGATTTCAACACCTTTGGTTGTTCATATCTTCAGTGTAATTTTTGCATTTCACACATTCATTCCAGGGGTCAGACTGGACCCTTTGGTGGGCCAGATTTGGCCCCCGGGCCGCATGTTTGACACCTGTGCATTAACCTATCAGTGCATGTGTTTGGATGGTGGGAGGAGCCAGAGTGCCCGGAGAGACATGGAAAGAACATGCTAACTCCACACAGAAAGGTCCCGCCCCCATCGACTGGTGTTGGAATCGAACCCAGGACCTTGGGGTGCTGTCCGCTGCACCGCCGTGTCGCCCAGTTTAGAACTACATTCATTCATTCATTAATTTTCTGTGTGGAGTTTGCATGTTCTTCCTGTATCTGCGTGGGTTCTCTCCGGGCACTCTGGCTCCTCCCACCACCATGGGAAGGGGGGGGGGGGGTTCTGGGGGGTTTATACTCAAGGGAGACCCACACAATATTACCGATTCATGCCAGAAAATGTATGTAATGTGTTAAAACTTTAGTGAAGATCTTCTGGAATTCTTCAGTTATCGAAAATTACTGGAAGGAAATACATAAGGAAACAAGAAATTATCGGGAGCCACTTATCCTTTGAATGTAAATCTTTATTTTTTGGACTTATACCAGAAGGATGGCCAAAGAGAGACAAATATTTATTTAATATCCTGCTAATAGCGGCCAAAAAAGCCATCACAAGAAAATGGCTTTCATCACTTTCATCAGAAAGTGACACAAAAAAACGGGAACTTTTTAACAACCCAATAAAACCAAGAGTGATGGAAGAAAAATATTTTATTCATAGTAATTGAAACCTTAAAACATGCCATTTAAGAAACAATGATGGAATTTTCATTTTTTAAAAATTACAGGGTGACCCAAAAAAATGGGAATTTCTGAAGTGCGTATTGGCAGACATGAGCAAGTGGCAGCACTGCGACACAGTGACCTTGAGCAAGTAAACACACCCCCATTTTAGTAACCACTGGCGGCTGTGCGAGAATTGTTCGGTAACTGTGTGATCTCAAGGTTCGGTAACGTTCCCTGGCCCCCTAGATCGCCAGATTTATCCGTTTGTGATTTTTTCTTGTGGGGCTATCGCAAGAGTAAAGTGTACACGACTGGACCAAGAACTCTGGATGAGTTAAAACAGAGAATTCAGGATGAAATTCACAGTATTCCAGCTGAGATGTTGCAGCGGTCAATGAGGAATCTCAACAGCAGATTTCAAGAATGCATTCGTACAGGAGGACGCCATCTAAGGGAAGGAATTTTTAAAAAATGAAAATTCCATCATTGTTTCTTAAGTGGCATGTTTTAAGGTTTCAATTACTATGAATAAAATATTTTTCTTCCATCACTCTTGGTTTTATTGGATTGTTAAAAAGTTCCTGTTTTTTTTGTGTCACCCTGTATAAGATGGAGAGACGTACTGCAGAGGTGAACTATAAGGAGGACTTATTCGTTATGCGCTGGAAGAAATGGATGGAATACATCATGCCACGCAGACCGGACTTTGATTCTTTAATTTTCGTATAGAAGATTAGATGCAATAACTCAAGATGCAATTCACTCCCCACTTGTTAATGTTCTGTTAGTTTGTTTCATTGTTAAAAAAAAGGGACATTCAGACTAATATACTGTTAACGACATGTAAAATGAATATCTTTATCAAAATTGATGCAGAATGTCAATAAAAAAGTTAATAAAAAAAAAAAAAACTAATGAAGATATGTGTAAAAAAAAAAAAAAAAAAAAAAAAAAAAAAGAAATTCCAGGCAACCCCACAGTTAAAGAACACTCTCTACAGACATGCGTTGGTCCCTTTTACACAAATATATTGTTTCATCCACTGAAAATAAACACAAAACCTGAACATGCACTGAACTAGCAAGAGATTTTAAATGAAGGCAGAAAAATCAAAGGCTTAGAGGTTTGTTACTTTATCCCAAAATCACAAATACAGTACTTAAAGGATATTTTCCACAGATATTTTCCTAAATGTCTGCACACAAACAAACAAACAAACACCAGGAATGATCCAGAAAGCAAATAACAACATAAAAGCCTAATCATGAAAACTATAGGGCACTCAAAAAAAGTCTGAAAAGTACAGAACAAAGCAGAAACCATTCAAGCGCAGGCAGCAGAGTACACAAACAGCAGCAGACGACCTCCAGTCCAATCTGAGCTGCGCTGCCGGCACCACGCTGGCTCTGTAATGAAGTCTGATTGGTGATATTGAGTGGAAGATACAGGGTAGTGTCAAAACTTTATGGATGACGGTCTGTGTTTGTTTGGAACTTTGTAACTATCAATGTTTACTGTCAGATGCTGATAACTTTTTATTGATTCATTTATTTTTTGCTTTTGGATCTGTCTGCTCTGTAATGATTGAGCGAATGCATATGAATTGGGGATGGAACCATATGAAAATTTCATATCACGGTTATTGTGACCAAAATTATCACGGTTATCATTATTATCATAGTATTGTTGAAATTGTGTTCAAAATGTTCAAAAAGTACTAATACACGCACTGAAATAATTTAATCAAGTTGTATTTTGAAAAAAATAAATAAATAAATAAAATAAAATAATTGGCACAATGTCCCTTCTGTGTCAGAAACATTCAAATATTAACCCTTAGTGGTCCGAGTCTGTTTTGTCCGTTTTTCAGTTCTTTTGATTTTGCCTTTATATACTATATAAACAAATGTTTACTATACCCACAATTGTTTTTTTTTCAGCATAACTTCATCTATCTCATCTGTCTGTTATTTTTTTACTTTAACCTACTATAAAAACATAAAAGGACAAAAAACACAAAAAATAGAAAATCTGATTTGAAAAATGTATATACTTTAATGCAAAGATGTTTAACGAACCTTTTCAAAGACTTTAAAAGTGAATATTGGTTCCAAATATTACGTTTATAAAATTAAAATTGTAATAAATTAAAACTATACTCAAATACTTGGCATAAAAGCAGATCTTTAGGCGTTTTCTACAGAAAAGTGCGATAATCAAACACGGTTATCATGATAATTAGAATTTAAACAGTAACACTAACCGTCTGCAATTTTACTGTGGTTTATTGTTATACCAGTAATTGTTACATCCCTGATACGAATTAAAAAAAACACTTTGTATTTTATCAGGACTCTGTTTTTATCAGTTATTATTGTGTTCAGTCTCTTGGAAAGGTTCATATTTTACACAAAACAAAACACTCTGGAATTAATATCTATGGAAGGGAGGAGACTGTGATAAGGGACTGAAATACATCACGAGGGGTGGGATCAGATAGAAAGTACATGTATATGCAAATAGTAAATAAATAAATAAACAAGTGGTTCCAGGCACAACAAGCCCCGCCCAATTTGGCATGAATTCAACTTATACTTTTGCTGCTACAGACATTTGAAATTTCACCCCCTGCTCACTTCCTGTGGGAAAATATAAGCCCAGCATTCACACAAACACATAACGTTCTTTTCATATTAATCTAACATCAATCAGTGCGTGTGGCTGCAGATATTTGAATTAGAACGTACGATATGAAGTTAGAAATTAAATCTGATATGATTTGACGTTAGCTAAACTTATTTATTAGAGTTCATTTATTGGCGTTAGAAAACAATAAGGCACAATCAAACGTTTCCCATAAGAATTCACTTGAGACTGAGTGAAGCTGAAAGAGCTGAAGTTTCTCCTGGAGTGACTTCAGGTCAGCTGAACGGCTTTTAAAGGCTTTGTTCAACTGTGTTCAAGGTCACTGTCTGTGGTGGACTGGTCCCTGGAGAAGTGGGTATACGCTCAGTTTTTCTCTCTTTTTTTTTTTAATAAAGTAGCCCAGAAAAGTGCTGTTTTAGAAACAGTGGGATGTCAGTTTACCCAAAAATCCATCAGTAGTATTTGTTCACTATTATAAAATGATCATGATTTGATCAGAAGCAGTTTGTAGGTTTTACTGGACACACAAGTATACTGTATGAATGGAACTGGATTCAACAGGAGGAAAACGCAGGATAACGTTAGCCTTTCATAACAGTCTTTCATAACGTTAGCCTTTCATTACATTGGCCTGTCATAACATTAGCTGTACATAATGTTAGCCTTTAATAATGTTAACCTTTCATAACGTTAGACTTTCATAACGTTAGCCCTTCATAATGTTAGCCTTTCATAATATTAGCCCTTCATAATGTTAGCTTTTCATAACATTAGCCTTTCATAATGTTAGCCCTTCATAACGTTAGCCTTTCATAACATTAGCCTTTCATTTCATTAGCCTTTCATAATGTTACACTTTCATATCATCAGCCTTTCATAACGTTAGCCTTTCATAACGTTAGCCTACTCACACAGTTTAACTATTGCTGACACCATCTCTTCTCCTCTACATGTACAGTTATATGTCCACTAGTTTAAAACAGCGACTCATTCTCAAACCACCTTAAAACTGACCTCAGAATTAGTAGGTTTGAAAAACATTTATTCTGTCTTTCTTGTTCACATTTCCAATAATCGCGCATCTTTCAACAAAACATGCAGTGACCTGCCAATCAACTGGGGTGGAACTGGCACCTGAGAGGCTGTCCAATCAGGTGGACAGCGCCAGTTAGCAAACAGCACCAGTTAGCAATATTTTCCTTGGCATGACCCGCCCTACTCTGCTTCTGATTGGCTCATCAGTCCTCATGCCTAAAGTTAACCAATCTAATCAGTGAAGGCAGCGAGTACTAGCCAATTAGAGGCAGAGTAGGGCGGGGCATGACTTCAGCATCTGAGGGGAAAAAATGGGTAATTTGGTTCAGATACGACTAAATGGAGCACATGAGGGGGATTTAGAAGAGGATATACGGAAGGATGAGTGAAAAATAAGTAGGTATACGCTGGACTACACCACTGGTCACTGTGTAAAGAGGTCACAGGACTTTCAGGAAACACAAGAACCTACTTTTATGGCAGATATTCAGCAGGGTATGTCAGGGGTGTCAAACTCATTTTAGTTCAGGGGTCATATCCTCCCAATATGATCTGCAGTGGGCCGGACCAGTAAAATAATAACATAATATATAAATAATGCCAACTCCAAACATTTCAATGTGTTTTATAGTGAAAAAAGTAAAATTACATTATGGAAACTATAAACTGTCCTTTTAAAAATGTGACTAACATGAACAACCATGAAAAAACTGACATTTATTAAGAAAAATAAGTGCAATTTTAACTCTATTCTGCCTCTACTTATCATTTGTAAATGTGCATTACAACTTACAGATCACAATGGATCTGCAAATACACCAAATATTTGAGTAACTGGCAGAATATTGGTAAAATTGCACTTACTTCTCTTAAGACATTTCTAGTTTTTCATACTTTGTGAAAGGCTAGTTTGTAAATTTACACATTTTCATGTAATTTCACTTTTTTTACTACAGTAAAACAGAGGAAAAATTTGGAATTGTCATTATTTGCAGGTTTTTATGATAGTATTTTACTGATCTGACCCACTGGAGACTAAAGTAGGGCTTTATATGTCAAGGACTGACTGTTAATATCTTGAATGTAATTTTTACATTTCACAAATTCATTCTACGGGCCAGAATGGACCCTTTGGCAGGCCGGATTTGGCCCCTGGGCCGTATGTTTGACACCTGTGGGGTATGCTGTTGTATTCACGTTGCCTTTTGTTTCATGTTCTACAATAAGCGACACCCATTGTATTTTCATTCGTAAGCATGTTATGCCTTTATACAATGTTCATTCACGTGTTCTTGCTTACGAGGCCATCAGACAAACACGTGCCAAGCAGTAAACACCTGTTTCAAAGCACTGACTGCTATCTGTATGGAGACACATTGGATTATTCAGGTTGGACAATGTGTTGTATTGTCTGTAAAAGCACTGGCACAGCCTATAATTATGTCTCAGTGCACATAACATGCTTGGCTCATGCTCTATTGTTAACACGTGTTTGGAAAGGTGTGAAAAAAAACAAGCTTAAAAAACCTGTCCGATACTTTCCTTTATACTGTAGTTTGTCAAATTCATTTCAGTTCCACTGGAGCAATAAATAGCTTTTACTGTCGGGTAGGAACCTACAAAAAAAAAAAAAAAAAAAAGGCCTAAAGCGGCTGATGTCACTATTATCGCTGCTGAATTATTACAAACCAGTAAAATACATACTTTCTCTCTGCATTAGTTTGTTTACAACGATGTTACACCATGTTTCTGATGTTCTCTCAATGTCCCGTTTTATTTTACAGCTTGTTTTAAAGATGTGATCTGTCATATTTGAGCATAATCTCATGAAGTTTGCACTGGAGTCATTTCTATTTAGGCTCCAGGATGGATGGAAGGAATAAGGGAGGTAGGAAGGATGGATGGATGGATGGACGGATGGACAGACGGACGGCGAAAAAGGATGGATGGGTGGATGGATAGATGGATGGGTGGAGGAAGGATGGATGGATGGAAGGAATAAAGGAAGAATGGAAGGAATAAAGGATGGATGGATGGATGGGCAGACAGATAGATGGAAAAAAGGAAGGATGGATGGAGGAAGGAAGGAAGAGTGGATGGAAGGAATAAAGGAAGGATGGAAGGAATAAAGGATGGATGGATGGATGGAAGGAAGGAAGGGTGAGTGGGTGGGTGGGTGGATGGATGAACGGAGAAAGGATGGATGGATGGATGGATGGATGGATGGAGGAAGGAAGGATGGAAGGAATAAAGGAAGGAAGGATGATGGAAGGATGGATGGGAGGAAGAAAGGATGGAAGGAAGGAAGGAAGGGTGGGTGGATGGATGGATGGATGGACGGACAGACGGACGGACGGGTGGATAGATGGATGAAAAAAAGGATGGATGGATGGAGGAAGGATGGAAGGAATAAAGGAAGGAAGGATGGATGGAAGGACGGTACGGGCGGTGCGGCCGAGACAGGCTAGATGGAAAAAAGGTGAATGGAGGAAGGAAGGAAGTATGGATGGAAGGAATAAAGGATGGATGGATGGATGGATGGATGAAAGGATGGATGGATGTTTTAAATACTCTGGCAGTTTTCAAGGACAAAAACCCATCATGGCGTTCAGGACAGTGTTGGTGTCACAGCTGGCCTTTCTTGGCGTATGTGACCTTTGACCTTTGTGTATAAATCAGTCTATAGAAGTCAGCAGAACGGCTAATTCATTACTTACACTGCAGTGCATTTACACATGGACAGACACGCACACGTGCTCATGTTTCGTCAAATTGTTACACATTCCACCTTTAAACGTCTTTTATAATTGACTCATTCACCACATCCTATCCAGCTGTAACGCACCGCTGCCTCCAAAAAAAATAAAAAATAAAAGTTTCAGGAGAACGTATCCTAGTTTCCAGATTGAGTTTGTCGAAGCGTTTCCGGTGTTGGTATGAGTCCCATCTCCGCTGAGTTCAAGGACGGACGTTTGACTCATTAGATGAAATATGACGTGGCTGTCAGTCAAACATAAATCTGCACAGAAGCGTACATTATACTGAACACCAGAGTTAATGGAGGTGTGAACAAGACCTGATGGAACAGTAGAAACCAAAGAAAGTTCTGAGGTCATTAAATATTACACACAAAGCTAAAAAAATTTAAATTAACCCTTTCATGCATGAATTATGAAAAAAATATCTAGATTTTTTTTTTAGATTGATTTTATCACTCAAAATTAGGCTAAAGTTGAAATGCATTATGATTTTTTAAAATCTTTTTTAAATATGGTTTTATTAAGAGGATATTTAACCTCCTGAGATTCAGGAAAGTAAAGTTTCACCTTTTTTTAATAAAAAAATTGCCTATATTGGAAAGATCATGATACAACAGTTTTTATAGATGCATTTTTATACATTTTTATGGAACGGTTCTTGCAGTAGACAGTTTAGGTGTTTATTGGGGAGGCGGTTCTATAAAGCTGTGAAACTCTTGGACAGAAAACCCATAGCTGGGTCTTAGAAGGTGAACTTTATGAGATGACACAGTAGTTAAAATTCTAAAACTAAGGCTATGTTCAGACAGCAGGTCTTAATACGCAATTAGGATTTTTTGGTGAAATCTGATATTTTTTGTGCGCTTGTTCATATTATACATTAAATGCGACTTCTGTCAGTTTTGAATACGAACTGACTGTGACCCTGAAGTGACCCACATGCACTAAAGAGGTCCTGACGTAATACGTGACCACGCAGACACGCGCTGTGTTTACGGAAGTAAATATGGAGGGATATTTGTTTGGCTAAAATTTACTTAGTGGGTCAAATGAGTGTCCAGTTGTCCTACAGTCCTAGAAGTGTGTGTAAATAATGCTAATCCATTTGTGCACAGACTACTGATATTGTTTGACAGTGGAAGCTCTATTTTCATAAATATTGGATTTGGAATAGCACGTGTATGTGAAAACTTTTGCTGGTGGACGGACGTGACATTACCCATGATGCTCTGGTCAGTCCCAGTACTTTATTAGGAATAAACTTCTAGACTTCCTATTGCTAATTGTGCTCTTCTTCATAAATGTTGGTATTGTGGATCTAAAACAATCCCAGCTGACACAAAAACACTAAATGTGTCAGTGGACGGATGTGACATGGTTGTTGTGGATCCCATCATACTGATGCTCTGCAGCCATGTCAGCGTTTACACTAATGATCCCTGTGCAAAAACTAGGAGCACTATTATTTATTGGATAGTTTAGCATCAGACTAAAGAGGAAAGAACAATATAGAATTGTTCTTTCTGTATAAAAATGCTTCTTATTGTAAAAGTGTTGATGTAAACAGTGCTGTGTGCCATTCTTCATGTATGTATTGGTGGAACAGAAGCAGGATGGATCAGCACCATACTCCAGATCGAACCTGTACAAATAAAACATGTGATATGGAGGAGAGAATCTGGGAAGAAAAACTGGGGAATCGAAAAGGAGAGAAGATTTGTTTTTCAGCTCAATTCAGTTCAAATAGAACTTGTCCATTTGTGACATGAAAATATAGCGTTAATTGTGATGAAACTGGACATTTTTGCGCTGAAAACATAGTTCATATGAGCATCAACATGTTGAACAGAACTGAAATCCTGTCCATTTGAACAACTGTCATTTACCAACACAACGTTCCTTTGGATTCACTGAGACTGATTTAATATGAACACAGACACAAAGAAGAGCTCTGAGCATATTTTAGCCGTTGTATTTAAATGACGTAAATGTTGAATAAATGTGACCTGGCCACTCAGAATGAAGTCGTACTGCAAAACATCAGATACGTATCAGATTTAGGACCATATATGAAAGTAGCCTGGGTTGGATTTGAAAAAAACGGTTTTGTGCTGTTCAAACTGTCTTTAATATATCGGATACAGGTCACATATGGGCAAAAAAAAAAATCAGATTTGGGCCAAATTTGCCGACAGTCTGAACGTAGCCTTAGATTATAGTTTTTTTCATTGTATTGCTTCGGGTCTATAGAGACTGCCCCCATTAGGTTTGGAGAGTACTGCCTTTATAACCCTTTGGAAAGTGAGCTTAAAATATGTGTCCACAAATGTGGACGTCATGCATGAAAGGGCTAAAATTGAAAAAATAAATAAATAAATAAATTAAAAGAATAACGATATTGATGATTGCGTACTGTACATATGGAGCAGATTTGTATCAAGGTTCTAATAGTTGTGGATTTTTCATTATAGTTTAGTTTTGACTTTTTTTTCTCTAATTCAGTTAGTTTTAATTTGTTGTTAGTTGTTTTTAATTTTTACTTTTTTCTCTACACTGTAAAAAAAAATCTGAATTTTCACTGTTTATTTTACAGATTTTTCCTGTATTTTTAAGATACAGGAAAATATCAATGAAATGACAAGAATAGACTGATTTTACATGTCGAATGTAAAATCACATGAAAAAACTGTAATTGTGAATAACCATAAAATTTCCATTTTTTAAAAGAAAAAAATTTTTTTCCATAGAAAAAATACAGTTAAAATACATTTGCAAATGTATCATAAGTTCACACACATTTCTTTTCTATTTATGAGATTAAACTGTTAATTTAAAGTTTAATACTGTAAAAAAAATATTAAAACCAGATAAAATTACTGACGATTAACCGTTAAAAAAGTATTTGTTCTGTCAGTTTAACAAGGCTTGTTTGTTAATTGACAAATATCTTGTGTAATTACAGGAGGTTTCACAACAAAAATGTTGAATAAATGTATTTTTGTGAATGTATAACATGTATAAGCACTGATAAACTGTCCAAATACAGTTTTTATCAGTGGATTGGACAACTGAGTCTCACTGAAAATTTTTAAATATATATACATACATACACACACACACATACATACAGGGTGTCCCATAAGTCTCCATACATAGGAGACATAATACATATGGTTCTAACATGTATTTCTTTATATTTCTTTATAGTTCTTCAGCAGTGGAGGACACACATTGAAATGTGTTCCCGACAAAATGGCAGTCATATAGAGCATATTATATAAATAAAAATGGTTTATGTCAAGAAACGTTTATTTTTCCTATGTATGGAGACTTATGGGACACCCTGTATGTGTGTGTGTGTGTGTGTGTGTGTATATATATATATATATATAGGTAATTTGGTGTTTTAATCCATGTAAATATTCTTTATTAAACATTAAAAAGTAAAAAAAAAAAAAAAACTCATGTGAAGTTAGGGCAAAAAACTGTATTTTAATGATGGAAAATTACCGTATTTTTATGAGATGGTTATTTTCCATTATTTTCCAGTATTTTTTTGGCACTCCTGCTGCCGGAATATTACCGTTTATTTTAACAGGGTTTTCTTTTTTTTTTTTTTTTTTTTTTTTTTTACAGTGAAGGCTGACCAGAGAGAAACATTCATTGGGGAAGTGCCACAAAAGTACCACTGGGTTTTTATGGGTTAAGTGGCAAAAAATGTAACAGTATGAAGAAAAACCAGGGTATTTTTATGACAGTGCTGGGTCACTCTGTCTTCCATGAACTGCAGTTGGTTATACTGTTTCGACGTCTTCCAAAATGTCACGGGATCTTTAAAAACCCTCTGCATCTAAAAACCAATTTCAATAAACAAACTCCCATTGGCCCATTTACTGCCACTCTGTGTAATAACACTGCATTACCTTTTAGCTGTAAAGAGGAAAGCGTTTATGAGTAACAGATTTTCAATTTAACCACCCAACAGGTAAAAAACAAAAAACAGCATTTATATTCATATTCTGAGCTGCCAGAGCTGTTTTGTAGAGTTTTAACATTCTTCTCGGTTGGTTAAAAGTGGAGTAATTACTATTTGCTGCTGCTTTTATACGTCATATCTGTCCTTTAAAACACTTTTTGGAAGAAGACAATGATGGTAGAAAGTATTATAAAGTTTATGAAGGAAAGTTTGTTCTAAAAGTGATCAGAGCAGCATTAGAGACGTGGTGTGAACATTTTGTGGTTTGATATATTGTTGGTTATATAAACGAAGAACTGTCTTATAGCTGAGTCACTTCAAATCTGCACCAAGGTGGATTTTTTTTTTTTTTTTTTTTTGGGAGTACAGTTGTTTTTCAGACCAGCCTTGATCCCGCTGGACTCTGAGTTCACAGGAGTTGCCCAGGTTTTTCTCCCACTCCTCTGGATGTGATGGGGTGAAGTGTGTTTGGTACCGAACTGATGAACAGCACAAGGACGAGTGTGTGAGGCCTCAAGTCTGATACGGTGGAGGTAGGATCTACACTGCAAAAAATGAACAGCACAAGGACGAGTGTGTGAGGCCTCAAGTCTGATACGGTGGAGGTAGGATCTACACTGCAAAAAATGAACAGCACAAGGACGAGTGTGTGAGGCCTCAAGTCTGATACGGTGGAGGTAGGATCTACACTGCAAAAAATGAACAGCACAAGGACGAGTGTGTGAGGCCTCAAGTCTGATACGGTGGAGGTAGGATCTACACTGCAAAAATGAACAGCACAGGCCAAAAATGAACAGCACAAGGACGAGTGTGTGAGGCCTCAAGTCTGATACGGTGGAGGTAGGATCTACACTGCAAAAAATGAACAGCACAAGGACGAGTGTGTGAGGCCTCAAGTCTGATACGGTGGAGGTAGGATCTACACTGCAAAAAATGAACAGCACAAGGACGAGTGTGTGAGGCCTCAAGTCTGATACGGTGGAGGTAGAATCTACACTGCAAAAAATTTAAATCTGATCAAGTGTATTTTAAACCCACTACTGGACTTGTTGTTTCAATGAGGACATTGCAGTGTTTCTAGAACTTTTCAATTATGTCAGTGTTTTGTGTCTCTGAGCAGCCCAGAACCATGCACTGCAAAAATCCAAATCTGACCAAGTGTGTTTTTCTCATTTCTAGTCCAAATATCTCATCACACTTAAAATCAGACAGAATCACCTACAGAGGAACTTGTCAGTGAGATATAAGAACTGATTTATAGACAAAAGATCTGATTTCAAGAAATCTGAAGATAATTTGCTTAATTCAAGATTTTTTTGCTTAATTCAAGATTTTTTTTTTTTTGGTTAATTCAAGATTTTTTTTTTTGCAGAAATCAAGATATTTTTTTTGCTTATTTCAATTTTTTTTACTTAACTTAAGATTTCTTTGTGCTTAATTCAATATTTTTTTTTTGCAGAATTAAAGATATTTTGCTTTATTCAAGATTTTTTTTTTGCTTAATTCAAGATTTTTTGCTCAATTAGAGAATTTTTTTGGCTTAATTCACGATTGTTTTTGCTGAAAGCTATACCATATGATATGGCATTTTTACACTTTTCTTTTGTCATCTTCAAATGCTCCTAATAGGCGTGTGTCAAACTAAAATGTGAAAGAAACTCAAAAATGTTTAATTCTCATATATTGCTCTTGTTTCTGATAAAATTCTGACCAATCATTTTATTCAGTCCGAATGAAATAATTGGCCGAACCTGGCTGAGCCTCCTGTCAATCATCCATTACAGCCGTCCAGCATCCGATCCATTATCGCCGATGTGGAGACGCTTCACTGGTGCTGCTCCTCCTGTCTCTGACCACAGTCTACTGACCACTGACCACAGGCTACTGACCACTGACCACAGTCTACTGTCACTGACCACAGTCTACTGACCACAGTCTACTGTCTAGGATGTGAATGGATAGAACTGAAATGCACATGAAGGGAAAAAACAGATTTATGAACAGAAACAACTAAGGGGAACAAACAGGAGTCTGATGAATGAAGGCTGGAGATAAAAGTCCAGTAGTCAGATGTACCGGACTGAACAGACAGGTCAAAGGTCAGCTTTTATGACCGCAGGACTCATACAGGTACATGGACTTGGTGTCACACAGTGTAGGACGATAAATGTATGGACTATGAAACCTCAAATGTCTACAGAAAATTTGCGGAGGCCGGGCATTCACAGTGCACGCCCATCGCCTGGACACTTCATCAGCTGAAGACACTGACCCAGCACTGCACAGATCACACCCTTAAATACAGACCACACCCTTAAACACAGACCACACCCTTAAACACAGACCACACCCTTAAACACAGACCACACCCTTAAATTCAGGGTCTACTGATGGAACAGGAGCCGTGGCAGGTGGATGATGTATCTGATTACTGAAGTAGGGGTCTGCGGACACACCAAAGCAGTGTCACTTTCCGTCCTACTTCTAATACTATGGCAGTACAGTGCAGTCCGTGCCCCCGCAGAAGTGAAACTTTTCACTGACTGTAGACTACACCAACCTCCAGGGAAAATGCTCCGATACCGACCTCGCATTTGTGCCTGTATTTGGTAGGGGTGCCCCCCTCCCATAAACAGACAGGCTGGTCTGTGTTTGGCTCCACCATGTCCACAGACATTCTAACTCATCAACGCCGTGATCCGGTTCAATGAGCGGCTATCCCAGCCACAGCACTGCAGTGCAGACAAACCGTCAGCCTTCGGACAGGTGTGGACGGGTGGAAAAGGGCAATTAACTGACAATTAATAATTTAATCGAGCAAATTCTTATCGACAATTAATCGTTAGTCGATTAATTGTTTACATCCCTAATACAGACACATAATACCAAACCTTTTTTCCTCAAGGATAGCCTGAAGTTGCACAGTTTATGGCACACTATCATTCAAAAGGGGATATTTCGGGGTACGAAGGGGATTTTAAGCAATATAGTAAAAAATGCTCCAGGAAATCGTCTCCTACTCCACCTTTAAGAAAGGTTAAAATACAGGGAAAAATTCATCTGGCAACTGCCATGAAAGTAGCACTGGGTCTTAATACTGGTTAAGCATTTATTATTTATTATTGATTATTATTAATGCCCAGACACTGAAAGTTAAGTGATTCCTGGAAAGAGAGGTGCATTTTCTGACCCTTTATTGCAAAGAAAATATGAAGACACCTCCTGTTCTAATGGGAGTCTTAAAAAGGGTTAAAACTAATGTAGGTTCTGACAGACAGATAGGAGATAAGTACATCATATTTTAAATATGCATTAATTTTGAGATGGATGCTTCTATGAAACTGGGTTTATTTTAGTATCTGTCACTTTTCCATCTTTTTAGACCCCATAATAAAAGGTAAATGTAGACATATTTCCCCCAGGATGAACCTAGGGATGACCTCAGATAAATGCAAAAATAGGACCCAAATATGGACATTAAATCTCCCTAGATGTCAGTGCATTAGATGTGTAAACATGTGTGTAAATGCTCTTCTATAGACTCTTAATACAGACACTGTATTCAGTGTGTGGATCCTAGTGGTTTTTCTAATCCACACATGTGGGTTTTTCATCAATCTCAGTCTCATTCCAGGTTTGGTGTGGAACCCATCGTGTCCACTGGTGTTACATACAGAACCTGAACATTTAAACACACATAAATCACGAATAATTTTGTAACAGCGGTCATTTTTGTCAAACACTCTGCCTTGAATATTTACTTCAACTCCCAAAATGTACCTGTGAGAGAAATAAAAAAAATATTCAAAAAAATAGCACGTAATTTTCATGTCCTTTTGACCGTGTTACATGTGGATTTTTGTATTAAATATAACGTAAAATAATTTAAAAATGTGTTTTATGTGAAAAATAGTTTTTCTTTTATCTCAGTAAGTATTTATTTTTTTAAATAGACCCAAAGTGCTTCCAAACTTGCTTCATAACGTTAGTCTACATCTGGTTTGGATTTTTAGCGCCTCTGTCCTGTTTTTAGGACCAGGTTCAGAGAAGCACCAGATTAAATGTAACCCTCATAAACACAGTAGCTATAACATTACCAGGGTCATAAAGTGTCTTAAACCCCTGGACATGAACTGGACCAGAAACACTTGTCCTGGTCCTGAACTGCTCAGGGTTTCCACACGACAAATCCATAACAGCAGTTTGCGTTTACAGAACCACTGTGTTTCCATTTGTACTGTGTGTAAAATAAAATAATAAATGGTTAAAGACTGTGAAACCATGTCAGGGCTGTTATTTATAGAGTCATCTTTCCTTTTCTTTTTTTTTTTTCCACAGGGGAGTCACTGCTACTGCATACACTAGAATTCATTGTGCATGTGTGTGTGTGGAATGTAACCCATGTAGGTGTGTGACCTAAAAATTCCTGAATAATTGATGCTTGTGTACGAGTGCACTTGTGCTCCCACGTGCACATGCCTCTTCACTAATATGTCATTGTGATAGGTCGCCTTAAACGTGCGGGAGACTTTCGTGACCAGTTTTTCCTCAGATCTGTCAAACCTCAGTCATATCCTCAGTATCATGAATCTGTAAGTCTGTCTGTGATTCCTCACCTGAATCTCTTGCATTACGGTGAACAGTTTCTTAGTTCCATCCACCAGAAACAAACCATGTGTTTACAAACAGAGCCGGGAGGTAACTCGGGCATCTGAGCAATTTTGTCATGACGTGCTTTGTGGGAAAAGGAGGTTCGTGCAGCCACCTGGCAGACGCAGCTGCTACAGACATGACGCAGAAACAACAGGAACTCCCTTCCCTCTATGCATATTCCTCCAGCTGTTTCCGTGTTTCAGCCGTTTCCACGTCTTGTTTGTTTCATCCAGTGTTGGGCAAAGTACTTTTAAAAAGTAATTAGTCAGTTACTAATTACTTTCCCAAAAAAGTAACTGAATTAGTAACAGAATTATTCCTTCATAAATGTAATTAGTTACCAGGGAAAGTAATTATTGCATTAGTTTTTTGAAAAACCTTCAAACACGGCCGGACTGAGACTCATTTTCAGCCCTGGAGTTTCATACCTCAGACCGGCCCACTTTAGATCACAACCGATTATTATTAAAATCATGCAATTATAACCTTACTAGGGGCGACACGGTGGTGCAGTGTTTAGCACTCATGCCTCACAGCAAGAAGGTCCTGGGTTCAATTCCAACACCAGTCGACAGGGGGTGGGACCTTTCTGTGTGAAGTTTGCATGTTCTCCCCGTGTCTGCGTGGGTTCTCTCCTGGTACTCCGGCTTCCTCCCACCATCCAAAGACATGCACTAATAGGTTAACTGGTTAATCTAAATTGCCCATAGGTGTGAATGTGAGAGTGATTGTTTGTCTCTATATGTTCAGCCCTGAGATGAACTGGCGACTTGTCCAGGGTGTACCCCGCCTTTGCCCCTATGTAGCTGGGATAGGCTCCAAGCGACCCCCGTGACCCTAGTGAGGATAAAGCGGGTTCAGAAAATGAATGAATGAATGAATATAACCTTACATGTTAGGTCTACACACTGTTCTACAAAGCCTTGGAATTCAGTGTATTTTCTAAAATATTTCCAATTCAGCGCAAGTAAAGGTTGCTTCACAAGGTGGATTTATTTCAACAGTGAGTGCACATCCACATCTCCTACATTATTATTCCTCACAACACAACAATAACAGAATCTATATTTTTGTTCTTATAAGTGTTAACATTTTTCAAACCTTTAAAATGTTTGAAATGAAATGAAAGAATATATAAAAATATTAAATAAAAAATAAATAAATAAATAAAAAATAAAGCCTGCTGCACTTTCTAATTACTATTATTTTTGTATCCTCTGCAACAAAAGATTTCCATCACAACTTACTTTGCTGTCTGTTCCATCTTTGCTATTGAAAACTTTTTGTATAGTGATATTAGGGGTTTGATGAGGATGATAAGAAAAAACAATGTGTGTATCCCGTGACTGAGGGCGAGCAAAGTAATCAAAGCTAACAGCAGACTCCTGTTCATGTGTGTCATTAGTGGTTCAGGTTGTGCTGCTGAGCTGCTCCTCTGTCATCAGTAGACTCTGCTCTCCCTTTCACACTTCCTCCAGTTTCTCTAGACTCGCCTGCACCTGGATCACAATAAAAAAATAATATCTACAGACATTTTGACTTACTTAACTAATTAAGATATTTACATTGGCTAAATATGCAGGTTTATTTAATATTACTTTATGCTATTGCCTTTCAGTTGTGGGCTTTGTGTATTTACTGTGTCACTTTTAATAATACAAATTAAAATAGGTCACGACTATCATTTGGGTCTAGACAGTGGTTTTAGTGGAACTAATGCTTGTTGACACAGTCTGTTCCAACAGCTCACCTTCTCCTTCCATCCTGACAGGAACAATCCCCTCATCACTACTGGCTCCTGGCTCTGCTTCTGACACTAAAGCACAGTTTAAAAATGCTCAGAATTCTCAGCACAAACCTTCTGTTTCCAAAGCCTTGGTGTCAGTTTCATTCATGTAGTGCTGAATCATCTCAGATACCTTTCA
>NC_043961.1:60209383-60221883 GCF_902148855.1 Sphaeramia orbicularis
TTATAACTGATTCACAATATTCACAGATTTTCCAGTAATATTCACAATATCTTTAACAAATAAAACATTCAATATTCATGAACAAATTCCTGTGCCCACTGTACGTAACCCCAAAGTCTCCAAACAAACGGTGCAAGCCTGAGTCGATGCTCGGGGTCAGCGAGGTCAAAAACTTAGCGACCGTTTCACTTAGATAAGCAAAATAGACCCTTTTTCTGTTTGTAAACAATGGTGACATAGGACGTATGCGTGAGCATTTTGGCAACGAAAGTATAGCGGCGATAAACAGCTTGTCAAGCTATGTAAGGGGATTATTGACTAAAGATCGCAAATGTTACCTGTACAAGTTGACTTTAACAAACGGTGTCCGACTGCCAGATCTGTGTTCTATTAACGAGTGGGTTGAAGACGTTACCAAGTGGCCAAATATACGCATTTAGTTAAGAAACCAAGTGTGTACACCAGAGAGAAACTGCGAGCGTATAAGTCCCCGGATGCTTATGAATCCGTTGTCTGTTGTCATGTACAGAACGTCAAATACCATGACACAGACTCGGAGTTTTGTGTTTTGAAATCAGAAGTTCTCCCTAGTCAAAGACAAGGACACAAGACAACGATGTATGAAGCTTGGGTTAGAATCAACCAACCAGAAAACTACGTCTTCACAGCGAACTGCACCTGTATGGGGGGTAAGTAGCCTTTTTGGTGCTGCTGGCTTGTAGACAGCAGTTCACTAACGTAAACAAGGCTTTCCCCTAAAATGAAAGAGTACATAGATAACCTTACCTGATAGAAAGTGGGCGCTGCAGATGCCAGCATTTGTGATTCTGTCCTCATTCCAGTCCACACATTTAATCGCCTGCAGCCACAGACGCCGCCAGTTGCTGTGAAATGGTCATGATCCTGTTGGAATCCTACAAAACTTTAATCTTCTGGTGAAATAGCAATTTGTACAACCGTATACACAACAACCAGACATGTTGATACTGGGAACAGTTTGTAAAAGTTTGCTAACCAGTTGCTACCTCGTCTTTGTCATTCAGAACCACTGGAGAACAGTAACGCTTCTGTTGCCAAGATGTGTGTGCAACATTATGTGGCGTAGGCTGAAAAAGGGTCAAGAAAATAAAATACAATAAAATAAAATAAAATAAATAAATAAATGCACGTGTAACTGGGTTTTGTACTCACACTGTCCATCCTCAGTTAGTGTGTGGTGTGTGTGGATGATGGGAAGAGGATGAGGAGGTTATGGATGGATGGATGGATGGATGGATGGATGGAGAAGAAGAGGGGAGACAGGAGATCCATGACCGCGGCCTTGACGCACGTGACCTCTGCTCTTAGCTGACCCGCGCCGCTCAAAGTTCCGACGGAAACCAGGTCCAAGAAGTGTGTGTTGGTCCTGTCCTCTGGAAAACACACATACATGCTGTTTAACCCGTCATATGGACAGTCTCTTTGCACTTTCATGAAATCATTCTGAGTTCACATAGCACACCACATGAACACACATTTAACACAACAACTAACATGATGCTACTACAGTTTAGCCTGTGTAAATCACCGTTAGCATACTAGCCCGAGCAAATTCGCTAATCGCGTTTATCTTTACATTGGAACATTATCAGCAGTAACACAGTCGGTGATTACCACAATATAAACATTTACCTTCTGTATGCTTCTGTATGTCCATTTACCACCGACAAACTGCATCTATCCTGGCAGGAGGACAATACTCTGACAATACAGCACAATCACAAGTAGTTTGTCTGACGTTCACTCAGTCTCTTTTCCGCGTCGATCTAACCTGCCTCCCGGATGTCCCGCCCCCATATCTCACGATTGGACGACAGTTAAATGACAGCTGAGAAGGAAAACCAATTGACAAGCTTCACAAAATAAATGACATCAAAACATTTTCTTGCACATGCAAAATTCAACAGACAACATTATTAAAGCATTAACATTAATCACTGTATTATTTCTTCTAAACATAAACACAAACTAATTCCTTTTTAGAGTCAAAAAAAAAAAAAAAAATCTGCATAAGCATGCTAGATTCCAAAAAATATTCCAAGACACACTGTAGGATTTGTGTAAAATAAAATGCCTTTATTAGATCATGGCAGTCTTTTACATTACAGCCAACGCGTTGCGACCTCTGGTCTTCATCGGGGCTTTTTTCACTTGTGAGTTACACACCTTCATACAATGACTTTAATGACCTGAAGGAGGGAGGTGTGAGGGAAGAAAGAAAAAAAAACAAACATAAAAAAAAACATGCATACAGACATACATATACATACACACATATGTATATATAAACATATATATATACATATATACACACACATATATGTACATATATACACACATACATATGCACATACAAACATACATATTTACACATATGTACATATAAAAAAACATAATTGAAAAAATAATAATAAAATAGTAATTTTATATATACATATATATATATATATATATATATATATATATATATATATATATATATATATATATATATATAGCATAAAATTAAATTAAACAAAATAATACAGGGAGGAGCTCGGAGTAGAGCCGCTGCTCCTCCACATCCAGAAGGACCAGCTGAGGTGGATCAGACATCTGTATCGGATCCTCCCGGACTCCTCCCTGGGGAGGTGTTCCAGGCATGTCCTGCCGGGAGGAGGCCTCGGGGAAGACCTAGGACATGTTGGAGAGACTATGACTGTGGGCTGGACTGGGAACGCCTCTGGGTCCCCCCGGAAGAGCTGGAGGAGGAGTCTGAGGAGAGGGACGTCTGGGCATCCCTGCTTAGACTGTTACCCCCGCGACCCGGCCCTGCATAAGGGGCAGATAATGGATGGATGGAAAACAATCCAAAATAAAATAAAAATTAAATTAAATTAAAAGTTTTTAAAAAATGATGTTCTCTCAGTTTCTTTTCCACGTCAGTCTAACCTCCTGGATGTCCCGCCCCTATATCTCATGATTGGATGACAGTTAAATGACAGCTGAGCAGGAAAACCAGTTGACAAGTTTCACAAAATAAATGACATATCAAAATATTTTCTTGCACATGCAAAATCCAACAGACAACATTATTAAAGCATTAACATTAATTACTGTCTTATTTCTTCTAAACGGAAACACAAACCAATTCTTTATTACAAATACAGGAACTACAATCAAATGATCATGTTTTGTTTTTATGAACTTAACTTATTTGTTATTTATTTATTTATTGAACAGATTAACTTATTCATATTTATTACTTTTTTTTAACCAGGCTACATTACAGATTTTTTTTACAGTGTAAGTAATAATCAGAGAAAAAGAGCCAGCAGGGAAAACTACATCGGTGCTCTGTGGAGCCCATCCTTTATCCGCCAGGGCTGTAACATATGGTCGTCTCTGCTGACAAAATAGTGGGCTTTGAGCTATCATCAGCCACAGACCAAGGGCAAAGAAGGAAGTTGGCAGTGGCAGCGTCCCACTGCAGCAGCAGCAGCAGCAGCACAACACTCCTGTTTAAGGATGTTTTACACCCCTGACCTAAAACCAGACTGGAACTGCCACATAACACCCAGAGACTGGATCTCGGTTCGGAAAAATAGGCCAAAAATGATCGTCAGTTGTATCTAAAAGACAACAAACACCATTTTACAGTTATCTATTTGTTGTTGTTTGTTTAATAAATAATCTTATTACTTTGAGATGTACTTTTGATGGTGTTCAGACATTTTATGCTTTCCAGTTTTTCTTACGTAACTGTAAACTGAATTGTTGTCTTACATGTTTGTTGACCCTTTATAAGGCACTCATGAAAAATATGACAGAAAAATATTATTATTAACCCTTTAGGCGCCAGAGTTGTTTTTTTATTTTTTTTTAAATATTCAAATTTGATATCAGGATTTTAAAAAGCTGTATCTTGGAACTGCTTAGTGATAATTTATTTATTTATTTACTTTTTTTTGTTTTGTTTTGTTTTCCCCTGTAAGTTGCTTTAGAAAAAGGCGTCTGCCAAATTCGTAAATGTAAATGTAGTGATAAATTCATGCTGTAAATGAGAAAAATATTGGATATGAGCCAAAGTTTATGATGGGAGTAAATATACTCATGTCATTTGCATACTGTGACATCACAGGGTGGCAGCCATATTGGATTGCGTAACTTTTAATAAAACTGAACGTTTTCTTAGTGTTTTGGGGGTTTTTTTGGGGGGGGGGGCATTTTATCCTTAAACTAAATGAACTTAAACATTAGTAGGATGCAAAATGCAGTAAGTTTTAATATATTTTTACATCAATATCTATGTATACCACCGGTCCATGGACTCTGTAGAGAGCTTTAAGAAACACCTCAAAACCCTCCTGTTCAAAAAGGCTTTTTAGTCTCCCGCCTGACCCAGGACCACCACAGACTGATTACACTCTATGTATTCATCATAACGTACTCCATGTGTCATCCCCCCCCCCAGTCTCTCTATATCTCTATCGCTCTCTCTTTTCTCCTCCTTTACTCTCTCTCTCTCTCTTTAACCCCAACTGGTCAAGGCAGACGTCCATCCTTCAGGAGTCTGGGTCTGCTCGAGGTTTCTGCTGTTAAAGGGAAGTTTTTCCTCGCCACTGTCACCAATCACAAGTGTTTGCCCCTGAAGGATTCTGTTGGGTCTCTGTAAACTTAATTTGATTCTGATTTGAATTGATAAAGCACTTTGTGACTCTGTCTGTGAAAAGTGCTCTATAAATAAAATTTACTTTACTTTACTTTACTTATGTCATTGTACTGACACAAACAGTGCTTTTATTCATTCCATGTTTCCTTTTCTGTCTGTTTTAGTCACATGACACACACAGGCGTTGGGACTGGATTGCAGAACTACTGTTTTACATGACTTTTAATGGTCTAATCATTTTTTCCATAACTGTATGTGTCTGATTAACCCATATAGACCCACTGCTGCTTTTGTGGCAGTTCCCAAATGATTTCTTCTCTATTTCTACCTTTCTTAACTGATTTATGACCCATTGTTTTCCTAATATTATCCTCTGTATTTTGCATTTTTTGGTATAAATCATGTATTTTCATATATTCACAGATAATGTCGATGTTCATGAAAACTCAGAGTAAATTCAAAGTTAATTATATCAAAACAGGGAAAAATGAAGAAAAAGATAATCTAACCAAGAGGGAAAAAAAGGAAATTCATGTTTGTGTACATTACATTGTGTAAATTCAGACTCTGTTACGACCTTCAAATCCCAGTTTAAGACTTATTCATTCAGACAGGCCTACTCAGTTCCATAATTTAACTTTGATCTACTGCCATTTTATGTACCTATGTGTTTTATATATGTATGTGTGTCATTTTAATTGTGTTTTATTTATTTTAACAACTTTGTACGGTGACCGTGAGTGTCCTGAAAGGTACCTATAAATAAAATGCATTCTTATTCTTATTATCATTATTATTGTTGTTGATGATGATAATAATAATAATAATAATAACATCATCATCACTATTATTATTATTATTATTATTATTATTATTATTATTATTATTATTATTATTACTATTTTTTAAAGGATAAAGGATTCCATTGCATCTTGTATTTCTTGTATTTCTTAAGGCATTTGCCGCCCCTTCTCTACCCCATGGAACATTTTAGCACATCTGCCACTTCTTTCAATACTGTATCAGCGTTTCAGTGTTTGTTGGACCACATCAGCAGAACCACGCTGGTATTTTTAACCTAATTTTTAATTCATCACTTCCTCGGGGTAGTTTTGCTTCAGTATTCAAAACCGAAATTTATTTTGGCAAGTAGACTGAAGTCAGGCAACTTAAAGAAAACTGGGTAATTTTCAGTCTCGCAGCTCCACTTTGTGATTCGCGGTGATAAGTCACTCATGTTTGTGCTCATCTGTAGTTGAAAAACACAGCTTTTTTTTTTTTTTTTTTTTATTAAAATGATGAAAAGGATAGATCTGAAAAAGCATGCTCCACAATCATTAAAAGAACACACTTCTGGAAAATGGTCCTGTTAATGTCTGCCCATTTAATGTCAGCACTTGCTAAAAACTAAACACATGCAATAAATCAACTGTGACAAGGTCATAAACTGACAAAAATCACTCATATTCACTATTTACAGCTTCAAAATTTCTAGCAAATCTCTTTGAATCAGGCTATTTTTAGAGTTTCCTCTCCTGCGCTGCACTGTAAAAAAAAAAATCTGTAATTTAACAGAATTTTCACTGTTTATTTTACAGATTTTTTCTGTATTTTTAAGATACAGGAAAATATCAATGAAATGACAAAAACAGACTGTGATTTTACATGTCAAATGTAAAATAACATGAAAAAACTGTAACTGTGAATAACCATAAAATTTGATTTTTTTTTTTAAAGAATTTTTTTTTTCTTTTTTCACAAAAAAATACAGTTAAAATACATTTGCAAATGTATCATAATTTCACAAATATTTCTTTTCTGTTTATGAGATTAAACTGTTAATTTAAAGTTTATTACTGTTAAAAAATAAAATAAAGTGAGATAAAATTACTGACAATTAACGGTAACAGAAGTATTTGTTCTGTCAGTTGAACCAGACTTGTTTGTTAATTGACAAATATCTTGTGTAATTACAGGAGGTTTCACAACAAAAATGTTGAATAAATGTATTTTTGTGAATGTATAACATGTATAAGCACTGATAAACTGTCCAAATACAGTTTAACTTTACATGAGATTTTGCACATTGTTTTATTTTTTAATGTTTAATAAAGAATATTTACATGTATTAAAACAATCAAATTCCCTATAAATATATATATAAATAATTTTCAGTCAGACTCAGTTGTCCAATCCACTGATAAAAACTGTATTTGGACAGTTTATCAGTGCTTATACATGTTACACATTCACAAAAATACATTTATTCAACATTTTTGTTGTGAAACCTGTAATTACACAAGATATTTGTCAATTAACAAACAAGTCTGGTTCAACTGACAGAACAAATACTTCTTTAATGGTTAATTGTCAGTAATTTTATCTTGTTTTATTATTTTTTTACAGTGTTAAACTTTAAATTAACAGTTTAATCTCATAAATAGAAAATAAATATTTGTGAAATTATGATACATTTGCAAATGTATTTTAACGATATTTTTCTGTGAAAAAATAAAAAAATTCTTTTAAAAAATTGAAATTTTATGGTTATTCACAGTTACAGTTTTTTTCATGTTATTTTCCATTTGACATGTAAAATCACAGTCTGTTTTTGTCATTTCATTGATATTTTCCAAAATCTGTAAAATAAACAGTGAAAATTCGGTTAAATTACAGATTTTTTTTACAGTGTGGTGTGTCCACACATACCGCCACATGGATAGATCTGAAAAAGCACGCTTCACAGTCATTAAAAAAACACACTTTAACCTGTTTTTGGAGAATGGCCCAGTTAATGTCTGCCCATTTAAAGTCAGTCTAACCTTATAATCTCCTAAGCTTTTTGATTGCTTTCATTTGCATTTATTACATGACGACATTGTACCTCGGAGGCACCGCCGTCGCATTGAACCGGATGAATCAAATTCCGTACTTATCGGGGACGGCTTCAGCAGTTTTAACAGCTTTTAGTGCGAACTGCATCGTATTAGGCCTTCAGTCATAAAAGGAGAACATAAACAAGAACCTCCAGTCGGGTTCGACCCTGCATCTCAGCGATAATACCAAACACAATCGCAGATGTTGGAGACTCATTACTGTTATTTTCAGTTTGCCCGGGCTTAAAAAACGAGGAAATATGTGCCTTAGGTGGTGGTACATGCAGACATGAGTAAGGTGGTGTAGGCTGGCAGCTGTGGTCACACAGCCAGGTCATTTATTTTACACAAATGAACGCTCGTCACCTCATCTAGGAGCTAAATTGTGTGGGTTGATCCGCTTAACGGTCTGACGGAAGTGGGGATATTGGTATTAATTGCAAAGGCAAGGCAGCACCTCCCCCCCACATATACACACAAACACACACAAACACAAACGCACATACACACACACACACACACACACACACAAACACGTTTCATTTTGCATTTTCATATTGTTTTTCTCGTTCGACCATATTTAGTATTGTCCTCACAACACCACTGAATGTACTTTAATTGTCTTTCAACTCGTCATTTTCCTCTTTATTCCTCTTGATTTATTTTTGTTCTGCTCTCTTGCTTTTGCCCTTTTACAAACACAACCATAATGACTGACATTAGACACTGTAAAAAAAAATCTGTAATTTAACAGAATTTTCACTGTTTATTTTACAGATTTTTTCTGTATTTTTAAGATACAGGAAAATTTCAATGAAATGACAGAAACAGACTGTGATTTTACATGTCAAATGGAAAATAACATGAAAAAACTGAAGCTGTGAATAACCATAAAATTTAGATTTTTTAAAAGATTTTTTTTTCTTTTTTCACAGAAAAATAGTTAAAATACATTTGCAAATGTATCATAATCTCACAAATATTTGTCTTCTATTCATGAGATTAAACTGTTAATTTAAAGTTTAATACTGTAAAAAAATAATAAAACAAGATAAAATTACTGACAATTAACCGCAAAAGAAGTCATTGCTCTGTCAGTTTAACCAGACTTGTTTGTTAATTGACAAATATCTTGTGTAATTACAGGAGGTTTCACAACAAAAATGTTGAATAAATGTATTTTTGTGAATGTATAACATGTATAAGCACTGATAAACTGTCCAAATACAGTTTTTATCAGTGGATTGGACAACTGAGTCTCATTGAAAATTATTTATATATATATTTGTAGGGAATTTGATTGTTTTAGTCCATGTTTTAGTCCATGTAAATATTCTTTATTAAACATTAAAAAGTAAAAAAAAAAAAAAAAAAAAAAAAAAAAAAAAAAAAAAAAAAAGCAAAATCTCATGTAAAGTTAGGGCAAAAACTATATTTTAATGATGGAAAATTACCATATTTTTATGAGATGGTTATTTTCTGTTATTTTACAGTATTTTTTTGGCACCCCTGCTGCTGGAATATTACCTTTTTTTTTTTTTTTTTTTACATTGCAGAGGAGTGAGTATTACCATTAGATCTGTTTATTGGTGGTTAATGCAAGAATATTTATTTGTGGCAATTCACACAAGCAATTTGTGCAGCTGATAGAAAATGTATGCATTCTTCCCATTACAGTTGCAGTTTAATCAGTTTTTATTGCCTTGGATTTTCTGGAGAAGCAAACCTGGAAGGAGAGAAGCTGGATTCAGGCAAAGCCCACAGACCCAGGGCAACTTCTGTTTTCTGTATTTAACCTTTTTTTAAGGTATTTATCACCATTTATGATAATATTATCTTAATATTTTATATTTCTCAGTGTAAATTAAGTATTTCCTATATTTAATTTAATGACCATGTAGATGTTCATAAAAGCTCAGATCAAAGTTGAAGGTTATTATATCAGAAACACACAAAACTAAAGAAAAAGTGAATTTTCAGTTAAATATACCATTAAAGCTCTACCTACTGATGTGGCATGTCTCACAGCACTTAGTAAAAGTTTGAACATGAACAACCCACCTCCCTCCAAAGCCCCGCCCCCTTCCCTCTGCCTGAGCTCTGAGGCTCCTCCTCCTCTCTCCTCCTCTCATCTGATGCGTGATGGAAACGGAGGAGGAAGCAGAGGTGGAGGTCCGGTCCGTTTTGGCGTGGCCGCGGACCCCTCCCTCAGTAATCAGATGCATCATCCACCTGCCGCGGGCCCACGGCTCCTGTTCCATCAGTAGACCTGTTCCATCAGTAGACCCGTTCCATCAGTAGACCTGGTCCATCAGTAGACCTGTTCCATCAGTAGACCTGTTCCATCAGTAGACCTGGTCTGTGCAGTACTGGGTCAGGGTCTTCACTGCAGTGCCCAGGGGATGGGCGCGCGCACTGTGAACGCGCGGCCTCCGCGAATTTTCCGTGGACATTTGAGGTTTCATAGTCCGTACAATTCTCATCCTACATCATCTTACATGTGTGACACCATGTGCATGTACCTGTATGAGTCCCACCGTCAGAAAAGCTGAGCTTTATGCAGACCTGTTCAGTCCAGTACACCTGACTTCCAGACTTTTATCTCCATCCTTCATTCATCAGACTCCTGTTTGTTCCCCTCAGTTGTCGTTTCTGTTCATAAATCCGTTTCTTCCCTTCCACATGTGCATGTCAGTTCTATCCAAACACATCCTAGACAGTAGACTGTGGTCAGTGGTCAGTAGACTGTGGTCAGTGGACAGTAGACTGTGGTCAGTGGTCAGTAGACTGTGGTCAGTGACAGGAGAAGCAGCGCCAGTGAAGTGTCAGATTCACAGGGACACATATCGGATGTGAGACAGAGATAGTGGATCTGATGCTGGACGGCCGTAATGGATGATTGACAGGAGGCTCAGTCAGGTTCGGCAAATTATTTTATTCGGACCGACTAAAATGATTGGTCAGACTTTTATTAGAAATATATGAGAATTAAACATTTTTGAGTTTCAATACCTGGTGGATTTCTTTTCCATTTTAGTTTGACACACACTTATTAGGAGCATTTTAAGATGACAAAAGAAAAGTGTAAAAATGCCACATCATACGGTAGAGCTTTGACTGGACATAACCCCAGTGTGTCCATCCACTGTCATTGATCCAACTCCATGGGTTTTACTGGTGAATCAGTGTTGTAGAAGATGACGGTGTTTCCATGGTAACTACGGAGCCTCTGAACATCCAAATATGGTCATATCTGATCAGGCCCGGACTGGCTAATCGGGAGGACCGGGACAATTCCCGGTGGGCCGGTATAATATTTGGGCCGTGAGGGCCGGAGTTCACTTTAAATATGTATTTAATATTTTATTTATTTATTTTTTGGGGGCCGGTGTTCAGTCATAGCACTGAGTTGACCACGTAATCTGCAGCTGCTGTTCCTGGGCCCCACCCCCTCTACTAGTAAACTGTTTGTTTTCTTCCTGTTTTTTTTTTGCGGACACACCGTGACCTGGCGTAACATCTCCTTGCATACGGTTAGTAGCTCTGTACTGTAGCTGTGGAGCTTTTACGATCTGTGCTCTGTAGGCTGTGGATGCTCAGCTGTGTTTGCTGTTTGAAACATGGATAATAGAAAGAGCAAGGGTGGTGTGGAGAAGGCAAGAATTAAAAAGAGGAAAGCTCTGGAAGCAAACGCAGCCAAATGTGACAAAATCTGCAACTTTTTCACAAAAACGACTTCCCGGTTGGAAACAACTAATAAGGACGATGAACCGGGTAAACCACCTTTAAAGTTAGTTAATTATCGAGTCAGTGAGTTGTGTGGCATTGTGACGTGGAACATAACGTTATGTCATTTAAATAATAGTCTGATGCGACGCCACGAAAGTGGGAAACTTTGTCTTGTAGCTTCTCAGATTCAGAAACCAGATCCAGCAGCAGACAGCAGCCATGAGCCCACAAGTCCAGAGTGGGCAGGTCGGACTGCTCAGAGAGGGAAGAGGATTAGAAGAAATAGGCTCCAATGAAGAGTATGGTGTAGGCCTGTTCAGTATGAAAGGTATCTGAGATGATTCTGCACTACATGAATGAAACTGACACCAAGGCTTTGGAAACAGAAGGTTTGTGCTGAGAATTCAGAGCATTTTAAACTGTGCTTTAGTGTCAGAAGCAGAGCCAGGAGCCAGTAGTGATGAGGGGATTGTTCCTGTCAGGATGGAAGGAGAAGGTGAGCTGTTGGAACAGACTGTGAACAAGCATCAGTTCCCGTAAAACCACTGTCTAGACCCAAACCATAGTCCTGACCTATTTTAATTTTTATTATTAAAAGTGAGACAGTAAATACACAAAGCCCACAACTGAAAGGCAACAGCATAAAGTCATATTAAATAAGCCTGCATATTTAGCCAGTGTAAAGATCTGAACTGGTTCAGTAAGTCCAAATGTCTGTAGATATTATTTTTTATTGTGATCCAGGTGCAGGAGAGTCTAGAGAAACTGGAGGAAGTGTGAAAGGGAGAGCAGAGTCTACTGATGACAGAGGAGCAGCTCAGCAGCACAACCTGAACCACTAATGACACACATGAACAGGAGTCTGCTGTTAGCTTTGATTACTTTGCTCACCCTCAGTCACAGGATACACATATTTTTTTCTTATCATCCTCATCAAACCTCTAATATCACTATACAAAAAGTTTTCAATAGTAACGATGGAACAAACCGCAAGTAAGTTGTGATGGAAATCTTTTGTTGCAGAGGATACAAAAATGATAGTTATTAGAAAGTGCAGCAAGCTTAATTTATTTATTTATTTTTTAATATTTTTATACTTTAATTTCATTTCAAACATTTTAAAGGTTTGAAAAATGTTAACACTTATAAGAAAAAAAATATAGATTCTGTTATTGTTGTGTTGTGAGGAATAATAATGTTGGAGA
>NC_043961.1:60226883-60326883 GCF_902148855.1 Sphaeramia orbicularis
TTACATTCGTTTGTCTCAGCTGACTCTATCAGAGTATCTGCTCGTGTTGACATGCCGTCGTCTGCTCGTGTGGTGTAAAGTGTCACCCCTCTACTCTTAGAACCACTTTGTGCTCTGCTGCCCAGTGACAGTGTCAACAAATGTCAACCAGCCAACAAAAACACACACACACACACACACACACACACACACACACACACACACACACACACACACAATGCATTAAACAGCCAGAGGATGTGTGTGGTGCACCAGTCTGGCTTTAATAACAGACCTGATGAATGACACTTCCTGAGTCTGAGTGCAACCACCACCAGTGGAAAAGCACATCATGTCAAAGACCGAAACAAAACATACAAATGCAAACTTGTCTTTGACACCAGCTACAGCTAATTTTAAGTGTCGGGATGTAACAATTACCGGTATAATGACAAACTGCGGTAAAATTACAGATGGTTAGTATTACCGTTTAAATTCTAATTATCATATGAAATTTTCATATTGTTACATCCCTAATACACTGACTGTATTTTTAAAGTACTGTGTCTGAGTGGTAATTAGAATTCATTATAAATATTGGTTGGATTAAAATAACAACTGACTGATGATGGGAGCCAGCTCAGTGCACTGGAAATGACGTTTCTGGCTAATTTCGTTTTGATTTGGAACCAGACTGAATGATACATGGAATTTAAATACATGTTACGTACAAAATAAAACTGACCTTTTTGATAGCTGATGGGAGTAGCCAATCAGATTTCTCCTGTGTGACTGTTTGGCTGTTTCTCAGTTTCACTGTTGCTTCGATGGAAGACAGTAGTGCTGAAACATGGGAACACAGCTCAGCCAGTCCTGCCATGCACGTATGATGTCCACAAACCTGCCTACAATGTGCTTTTAGGATGCTTCCAAAAACCATTATTTATTAAAACAGTGTTAAATAATAATAAAGAAAATATAAACAATAAAGAAAATCAAAAAACAAAAATGAGCCTCTGCCATATCTGCATTTGAATAAACACCTAAAAATATCAATACAGTACTTTTTAATATCGATACAGTATTGTGAAATTAAATATCGCGATATATTACAGAACCAGTATTTTCTAACAGCTCTAGGTCCGAGTGGGTTCGGTTTGAGTTTTTCTGCTGCTTTAGCCACCAGAGAAAAGTCCACCCAATAATATGTTATTTGCTGTATTTCCTGTATTTTCACTTCTTTTTTTTTTTTTAACCTCGTACGGTCTTTTTTTCCCACTGAGACCTGAAGGGCTGTTAAATCCACCAAAGTTCCCAGAACAAAAGATCAATTCTGCAGCCGGTGTTTGTGTTTTAATGCATTATTTCAGATACAAACTGACTGATGAGGAAGTGCTTTGACTTCCTTTGAGTCCGTTGTGTCAGACAACAGTGATGCAACGGCTTCTGCAACAGCTGTCAGAAAATCACACCTGACTGAAGGACAGGAGGAGTCTGACAGGAGGTGTTCACTGACTGTTCTTATCAACGGACGATGTAGAACGCATTAAAACAATACTGCGAGTATGACGCAGTGGCAACCAGAGGTGTCAAGTAACTAAGTACAAACACTTTGTTACATTACTTAATTTAAAATGTTGCTTGTCTATACTTTACTGGAAGTATTATTTTTCAGCTGACGTTTTCCTTCTACTCCTGACATTTTCATGCAGTTATCTGTACTTTCTACTCCTTTACATTTTAAAAACAACTTTGTTCCTCCTATTCATTCCAACTTGTCATAAAACTTTCCAGATAAATGGTTCTTTCCACATAGAGTGAATCTGACTGTGGTTGGATCAGAAGTATAAACATTTACCTTTCCGACACCCTATTGGTTTGTACGCGATCCATCCATCTGACTTTTTGCCCCATTCCAATACTTATATCCAACTAGTCCTCATACTGTATCTTATGTGTATTTATATTTTTAGAGGTTAACTCTCTTCATTGTCCTTGTAGGGAAATTTGGTCCAAATCCTAATGCACACACAGTACCATAATTTCCGAACTACTGACCCTTTGCACCGACGTCACAGTTATCATGTGACTACAGCTGCAGTTCCATGGTGGACGGCAAAAGCAACACAACAAACATACGAACGAGCAACAGATTCTGTCTACAGCACTGAAAAGAAAGTTTTGGACTTATCCTGCGAAGTGACTCACCTTACTGGACAACACAAAGAACGCTATTTGGAGAAGCTAGCGATAGCAGGGCTAGCTACTGACCCATACCTTCTGCCTCCTGATGTGTTTACGGATCGAACAAAATCCTCCAGTCTACCGGAGTTTAAAGCACACGGTCTGTTCCATTCTGTTCTAAATGCAGTGTCCCCATACACAGGTGTGATCTAAAGCAGACTACAGTCTGGATGAGCCCAGTTCTTAGTCTCAGGTTCGATTCCCCAGTGGCTGTACTGCGCTCATGGCAGAGGAATGGATCTCATAATGGTAAAGGACAGATACAGCTAACGTTAGCTAGCTAGCTGTGTATGTTTTGAACATGTTTCCTCATCATGCCATCCAAACTCAAACAGACTGGAACCAACAGCAGCTGTAATGAACCAACACTGTGTAATAATGTGAGTGTGTGTCGTCAGTATCCTACAGTATGAGCTCTGCTGTTGAAGTGTCTGCCTTTCTGCTGTCTACACACAGTCATATGAACAGTTCCACCACTAGAACATGTGGAACAGCATCAGGACAAGAACAGTATTTATAGAACATAGTGGAGCTGGTCCAAAGGCAGACACTAGAACAACAGAGCTGATACTGAAGGGACTGATGACACACACTGGAACACAGTGGATCATAGGAGTTAACCCAGACTACCACCTAGCTAGCATTAGGTGGAGCTAATGCTAATGCTGTGGACCCAAACAGAGCCTGTTCTATCTGTAATATCAGGTCCATCAGATCCAGGCTCTGTCTGGAACCAGCTGAAACCATGGGTGGAACTGTTGTGTGAGACCACTGGACGTGGAAAGCAGGATTAAAAATGAACAAAAACAAGAACGTTCAGATCAAATTCTACATTAGCCGGTTTGCTGTCCACTGTGCAGTCCGACACTTCTGCCGTCCGTCATGCCGCTCGTTTGCAGCGCAAACAGACTGTGACGTAACGTGCAGAGGGTCAATAAGCCACTACTTTTTTCACACACTTTGAACCCTGCAGCTTAAACAATGATGCGGCTAATTCATGTTTTACAGGCAAACGAACTTCACGCCACCAGTACATTTAGGCTCGTCACATGTCATTTTTTACCTTTTCATGTTACATGTTTACAAATCAACCTTTTTTTAAACTGTCTGACAAAAAAGACAAGGACTCTTCACATGTTTTTGTTTAGTCTCACTTTTTATGTAACCATATCGCTTAATAGTTTCTTTTTTCAACCTAACACTGTGTTTTTTAATAAAGAGGACCCCTAATTAATGCTATTGACCGTCCTCTAAACCGCTGAGCTCAGCTGATTAAGTTACAGTTACTTGTCTAGTGCTGATCTACAAAAAAATGAACTGGACATACAAACTTAATTTTGTGTCTTCGAGGACTACATTAAACTGTACATCAGTGAACAACAGTAGAAGTTTGTGGGTGTGTGTACGAGGCGGCTGTGCTTCCATTAAACTCAAATGCGTGGACACCCACCCACTCAGGTGTTTGTGACGGAGGGGCTGATTATCGTGTGCAGAGGCTGATTACAGCTCGCTGCAGGACTGTGTGGGTTCGTTCACACAATGTTTGACTGACACGGCCCACTCCCCTGTCGGCCGCTGAAGCCTCGGGGGGGGGGTGGCTTCCACTTTCATTTGTTTTGAATATGATGACTTCAGCAAATCTGAAGAAGAACCGCTCAGCTAATCAGTTCTAATCAGGCACATTAACTGAAAACACCCGTGTGGGCGTCCAGGGCCTTTAGCTAAGCTCATTAGCTCCACTAGCTGTAAAACTACAGCCCCATCCGCTTTGATTGTCATTGGAAATGTTTTTGCCTCGCCCCATGCTGGGGTCTGAGCTCAAACAGGCGGGGAATCTACTTGTCGGCGGTGATTAATGCTGCGGCAAATGTGCCTAACCTCTGAAACTGTCTCAGCAGCGGTCCAAGCATGTTGTGCCATATTTATTACCTAAGAAGCCAAGTGACTGGTTTGGAATGATGGGGAATTATGTCATGCACCTCAAGTTCTGCACCATATCAGAACGACACTGTTAGTAAAGACATCAGTGATGAAACACAACATTCCCATTGTACACCAGACTCAGTCAACACCTGTAGGGCACATTTTTCTAAAATGTTCGGATACATTTTTGTCAGATACATTTAGACCTTCATCTGTCGTAGCTGTTGTGAGGTTAGAGCATGGGTCACTCTGGTCTGTCCTCCATCCCAAAAAGAAACTACACCTCCAGACCAAAGCTAGGCAGATGTTCTTTCCATTAACCAGGGTTTTTCAACCTTGGGGTCAGGACCCCATGTGGGGTCGCCTGGAATTCAAATGGGGTCGCCTGAAATTTCTAGTAATTGATAAAAAAATTCAAAAAAAAAACAAAAAAAAAACTTACTAATAAAAAATATATGTTGAGTTGACAGAGACAATCACAATCCATAAAAGACAAACTGAGTGTGAAACTGCAGCACTGTGGTTCTGTTTATCTGTCAAATGTTCACTGTGGTCAGTTTCAGATGCTGCAGCTCTTTCATAATTCATAGTTTCAGTTCTTGTTTGTTCAGTATTAATTGTCCTCCTTGTAAATCACAGCTGGACTGACTGGACAGATCCTGACCAAGGAAAATAAAATTCTGACTTTGTGCAGTAATCTACACCTGGATTTACTGCCTCTGTCCACAATAATAGACATTATATAGACTAAATGTCCTCTGAAATTAACGTTAATTTGTAACATAGTATAGCAAACTATTACATGATCAAAAACAAATTAATTTGAGCAAAAACAACATCTCTGTTTTGAATGTCTGGGATTGCCAGAAATTTGTAAAGATACAGATTACAGATTTCTTTATTGTCATTTGACAGCACAGAGTACATCAAATGAGATGTCGATCGATGATTAGGGACATCGGGCCGCTGCAACTGGTGCGCTACCATAGAAATAAAATGGAGTCAGGAGGTAAAAAATGTTGGGAATCACTGCCCTAAACCATCTCCTTCTCCATCTCCCAATTATTTATGTGTATTGATAGGATTTGTGGATCAACAGATGTTAAACATCAGTACACTGGAAAAAAAAAAAAAATCTGTAATTTAACAGAATTTTCACTGTTTATTTTACAGATTTCGCCTGTATTTTTAAGATATAGGAAAATTTCAATAAAATGACAAAAACAGACTGTGATTTTACATGTCAAATGTAAAATAATGCGGAAAAACTGTAACTGTGAATAACCATAAAATTTCCATTTTTTTAAAAGATATTTTTTCTTTTTTCACAGAAAAATACAGTTAAAATACATTTGCAAATGTGTCATAATTTCATAAATATTTATTTTCTATTTATGAGATTAAACTGTTAATTTAAAGTTTAATACTGTAAAAAAAAAAAAAATAATAATAATAATAATAAAACAAGATAAAATTACTGACAATTAACCGTAACAGAAGTATTTGTTCTGTCAGTTGAACCAGACTCGTTTGTTAATTGACAAATATCTTGTGTAATTACAGGAGGTTTCACAACAAAAATGTTGAATAAATGTATTTTTGTGAATGTATAACATGTATAAGCACTGATAAACTGTCCAAATACAGTTTTTATCAGTGGATTGGACAACTGAGTCTCACTGAAAATTATTTATATATATATATATATATATATTTATAGGGAATTGGATTGTTTTAATACATGAAAATATTCTTTATTAAACATTAAAAAGTAAAGAAAAAAAAAGCAAAATCTCATGTAAAGTTAGGGCAAAAAAATGTATTTTAATTATGAAAAATTACTGTATTTTTATGAGATGGTTATTTTTTGTTTTTTTACAGTATTTTTTCAGCACCCCAGTTGCCGGAATTTTACCGTTTTTTTTTTTTTTTTTTTTTTTTACAGTGTTTGCTCTATCTTTGAAGACATGACATCAGTAGGAACTGAAAACTTTTAGTCAAACCAGAAAAGGCTGACTGGATATTAAAGGTGAAATATGTGATAAATGCAAACTAACACATTAAACAGATGACCCACCTAAGCCTTTACTGTTGGGGGGGGGGGGGGGGGGGGGTTCCCCTCCCAGACCAGACATCATGTACCCACTGGTGTATTCAGTCCATAAGCCCCACCCCTGAGTCTGACCCCCACCACAGGACACATTATATTAGACCTCATATTCTTCCCTCACACCCACACGAGGTCACGGGGTCATGTGTTGTGCGTTGCTGTCGGTATGCCCCCCCCCTCCAGGTAAATCTGTTATCGGTCAGCGGCATTCTGAGCTTCACAGCGGCTAACGAGCCAATCACAGCAGCTCGTTGGCATTCCTCCTGTCCACAGCTGGAGTGGAAAACTAACTGACTGTTCTGTGTGAATGAAGTGTTGGGTATTATTCATCTGTGGGTGGTTCTGCTTCTGCTTCTGCTTCTGGTTCTGCTTCTGCTTCTGGTTCTGCTTCTGCTTCTGCTTCTGGTTCTGCTTCTGCTTCTGGTTCTGGTTGTGGTTCTGGTGGACGTCTGCAGATCAAAGCTGGTGGAAAAACCTTCAAGACCTGCGTTGACTGTGGATCTGTCACTGCTTTATGGTCCTGCGTCTTCTTTTCAACTTACAGAAGAGTCAAAGTAACTGAATGTAACTAGGACTCCGTTCACACAGCAGGTCTGAACCCACAACGTGGATTTCTTGGTGAAATTAATTTTCCATTAAGCAGATGCCATTTCCTGTGTTCCAGTGCATTTAACACCATATCAGCACCAGATAATCCAAACTGGTTCTGTGAGATATACTTCTGGTTCAATATAGATCAAAAAAGGGCCGAACACAAAAGTCATCGTAACAGTAATGTTTCCTAGTATTTCTTGGTCTGACTAGTCTGCTGGAGTTTGACCCAACAGGGCAGTTGAGTGTTTTTTCCACCACGAGGGCAACTGAGTGTGTTTGGCCAACCAGGAGGGCACTTCAGCTGTTTTTTTTTTTTTTTTGGTTTGGTTTGGGGTTTTTTTGTTATGTTAAAATACCAATGAAATGACAAAACAGACTGTGATTTTACATGTCAAATGGAAAATAACATAAAAAAACTGTAACTGTGAATAACCATAACATTTCCATTTTTCAAAAGAAATTTTTTCTTTTTTCACAGAAAAATACAGTTAAAATACATTTGCAAATGTGTCATAATTTCACAAATATTTCTTTTCTATTTATGAGATTAAACTGTTAATTTAAAGTTTAATACTGAAAAAAAAAAAAAAAGATAATAATAAAACAACATAAAATTACTGACAGTTAACAGTAACAGAAGTATTTGTTCTGTCAGTTGAACCAGACTTGTTTGTTAATTGACAAATATCTTGTGTAATTACAGGAGGTTTCACAACCAAAATGTTGAATAAATGTATTTTTGTGAATGTATAACATGTATAAGCACTGATAAACTGTCCAAATACAGTTTTTATCAGTGGACTGGACAAATGAGTCTCATTGAAAATTATTTATATATATTTATAGGTAATTTGATTGTTTTAATACATGTAAATATTCTTTATTAAACATTAAAAAGTCAACAAAAAAAGCAAAATCTCATGTAAAGTTAGGGCAAAAAACTGTACTTTAATTATGGAAAATTACCATATTTTCATGAGATGGTTATTTTCCGTTATTTAACAGTATTTTTTTGGCGCCCCAGCTGCCGGAATAATACCGTTTTTTTTTTTGTTTTTTTTTGTTTTTACAGTGTATTACAGAGTAATACAAAAAGTAAAGTTCCTCCAAAACAATGCCCATACAACACAGACAAAGGGTTCTGTGTAGTGTTAACTTGTGTTTCACACTGGTTTATTGTGGCCTCTTTGGGTTTGTGATGTTCCTTCTCTTTATTTTTTTGCCATCTTTTGGTCACAGCGACATACAGTACACAGCATTTCAGAAACAAATCTACAAAACAGAACAGGAAACGAGGATTTAAACGATACTTTTTGTCTGATTCTGCTGCTGTTTTGAAGATGAAGGCCTCTGTAATGTACTGGCTTTCACCGTATGCTTATTATATCCACGCTGTATTTTCTCCTGGGAATTCTGCAAAAGTGTGTTTATTCTGTATGCGTCTGTCTTTGAGTAAATATGCTTCTGTGTGTTTTTTTTGTGGGATGAATGCAGTGTTCACACACATCCACATGCCATCTGTTCTTCTTAAACAGGTACAGTTCAGAATGTGCATTACAGTTTACTACTGTTTAAAGCAGGGCTCTCAAACTCTTTTAGTTCAGTTCCACATTCAGCCTGATTTGATCTGCAGTGGGCCGGAGCAGTAAAATAACACTGGTCAACAACAAATGTATTGTTTGAGTTTTTTGAGCTGATTTAGGATAATTTTGGTGCTGAATCCAAAAATCACATTCATTTTGCTCAATCAGGTCAACTTTCTGAACTCTGCTACATATTGGCTTTTGAACATTTTTGCTTACATTTATGGGCATTTTCACATCATATGATACAAAATTCTTTCATATTTCTTGCAATAAACGAGTTCTGAAGATTTGACTTTTGCCAATTTACGATTAATGTTTTTTTTTAATATGACAGGTGAATGAAATGGCTTCGACTAGAAGATCTTGCAAAAATAAGCCTGACGTATTCTGCTACATCTGCGGTGAATACACCATTGTACCTAACAGGAATCCTGTTAGAAAATTATTTTTTTTCTCTTAAAACCTATTTTGGGTGAGAACTATATAAAAAATCAACTGATAAAGTCACAAAAATGTAATCAATTTTGTGAGAAGATCAAATTTTTCAAAATCAAATTAGCAAAAAAAAACCTGACCTGATTGAGAAAAACAGATGTCACTTTTGGATTTAGCGGTGCAAAATGGTCCGAATTCAGTTGGAAAAACCTAGACAACTTACAAAAAACTTTTTTTGTAACCCAGTGTAATAATTTAATTTAATAATTGAACAGCTTTATTGATATAGCTCCTTTAAAAACAAAGTTTACAAAGTGCTTTGACAGACAAAGCAGAGGGCACAACAGCACGATACAAGATGCAAATAAAAACACTAAAACAGAAGCAACACAATAAGAGAGACGTGGACAGCAAACGCCAAAACATGACACTTCAGATAAATGAAGTGAATCGGAGTAAAGAGGGCAGAGATAACGTAACATGATGCTGTCAAATCAAATCAAAAATGAGAAATGAGATACAACAACATCATCTATGAGAATATTAATTAATAATCAAACAGGATAAAATTCAAATTTAAAAAATTAAAATGAAAAAGGGACAGACACCACATAAAGGCAAGTCTATAAAAATGTGCTTTAAGATGTGATTTAAAAGATGTCACTGATTCTGCAAGCCTTATCTCCTCAGACAATAGCAGAATGACCTATAAATAATGACAACTGACAATTTGTGTCTTTGTTTTAATGCAAAAAGCCCATTAAATTATGAAAATACTTACTTTTCTAAACTATTCAAACAAAAAAGATGTGAATAACCTGAAAAAACTGAAATTTCCTAAGAAACATCAGTGCAGTTTTCTCAGTCTTCTTCCTCCACTCCTCATTAGTCCATGTGCATTCTGGGTCAGATCTACAGACACTAAACACTGAGGAACAGGAAGAAAAGAGTTCAAACTGGACTGAATTTTATTTAATCCAGCGGTCTCAAACATGCGTCTCGGGGCCCAAATGTGTCCCCCCCAAAGGTTCCAGTCCGACCCCTGGGATGAATTTACAAAGTGTATAAACTCCACAGTCCAGGCTGTGGAACTCATGTTAGTGTGGGTTCCACATCCAGACCAATCTGATCTACAGTCCAATAAGAACAGCAGAAGAACCCACACAAAAGAACCACTGCAGATTTACTACTGGGTTTGATGGGAGAAAAATAAAATTACATTATGTCGATAAATAATGACAACTTCAAATATTTGTCTTTGTTTTAGTGCAAAAAATAACATTAAATTATGAAAATATTTACATTTACAAACTCTCCTGTAAGAATAAAACATGAATAACCTGAACAAATGTGACCAACCTGAAATGTCTGTATTAAATTCAGTCCAGTTTGAACTCTTTTCTTCCTGTTCCTCAGTGTTTAGTGTCTGTAGATCTGATCCAGAATGCACATGGACTAATGAGAAGTGGAGGAAGAAGACTGAGAAAATTACAGTGATTTTTCTGAAGAAATTTCATTTGTTTTTTCAGGTTATTCATTTTCTTTATTTGGATAGTTTATAAAAGCAAGTATTTTCATAATTTAAAGGGGTTTTTTGCACTAAAACACAGACATAAATTGTCAGTTGTCATTATTTATCGGTTCTTCTGTTCTTATTTTACTGGTCTGGTCCACTGCAGATCAGATCAGACTGAATGTGGAACCTGAAAGAACAGGAGTTTGAGAACCCTGATTTAGACATTTCAGGTTGGTCACATTTGTTCAGGTTATTCACATTTCATTGTTACAGAATAGTTTATAAATGTAAATATTTTCATAATTTAATGTTATTTTTTGCACTAAAACAGACAAAATATTGAAGTTTATGGGCATAATGTAAGATTATGTTTTCAAATCAAACCCAGTAGTAAATCTGCAGTCCTTCTTTTGTGTGGGTTCTTCTGCTGTTATTATTGGACTGTAGATCAGATTGGTCTGGATGTGGAACCCACACTAAAATGAGTTCCACAGCCTGGACTGAGGAACTCAAATTCATCCCAGGGGTTGGACTGGAACCTTTGTCGGGCCACATTTGGCTCCAGGACACATGTCTGAGACCCCTGGTTTAAATTATCTGTACTTACTTCTTATGTCTTCATAATCTACTCTTGTGTTTTAGTCTATCATTTTGCTTTATTATTCTTCTGTACGACGCTGTTTTTAATTGTACAGCTGCTTTATGTCTTTAATCTATTCTTGTGTTTTATTCATTCATTCATTCATTCATTCATTTTCTGAACCTGCTTTATCCTCACTAGGGTCACGGGGGTCGCTTGGAGCCTATCCCAGCTACTTACGGGTGAAGGCAGGGTTCACCCTGGACATTTCGCCATTTTATATTTAATTTAATTTAATTTAATTTAATTTAATTTAATTTAATTTAATTTAATTTAATTTAATTTAATTTAATTTTTATTTTTTACATTTTTTTCTTGGTTTTCCCCTGTAAGTTGCTTTGGAAAAAAGCATCTGTCCAAATGCATAAATGTAAATGTAATGTTTAAAAAAATGGCTTCAACTTTACTACACTGTAAAAGAAAAACCCATGAAAAAAAAAAAAACGGTATTATTCCAGCAGCAGGGGTGCCGAAAAAATACTGTTAAATAATGGAAAATAACCATCTCATAAAAATACGGTAATTTTCCATCATTAAAATACAGTTTTTTGCCCTGACTTTACATGAGATTTTGCTTTTTTTTTTTTTTTTTTGACTTTTTAATGTTTAATAAAGAATATTTACATATATTAAAACAATCCAATTCCCTATAAATATATATATAAATAATTTTCAGTGAGACTCAGTTGTCCAATCCACTGATAAAAACTGTATTTGGACAGTTTATCAGTGCTTATACATGTTATACATTCACAAAAATACATTTATTCAACATTTTGGTTGTGAAACCTCCTGTAATTACACAAGATATTTGTCAATTAACAAACAAGTCTGGTTCAACTGACAGAACAAATACTTCTGTTACGGTTAACTGTCATTAATTTTATCTTGTTTTATTATTTATTTTTTATAGTTTTAAACTTTAAATTAACAGTTTAATCTCATAAATGGAAAAGAAATATTTGTGAAATTACGATACATTTGCAAATGTATTTTAACTGTATTTTTCTGTGAAAAAAGAAAAAATTCTTTTCAAAAATTGAAATGTTATAGTTATTCACAGTTACAGTTTTTTCATGTTATTTTACATTTGACATGTAAAATCACAGTCGATTTTTGTCATTTCATTGATATTTTCCTGTATCTTAAAAATACAGGAAAAATCTGTAAAATAAACAGTGAAAATTCTGTTAAATTACAGATTTTTTTTTTTACAGTGTAGTTAAAAAATGGCTTCAACTTTGCTACACTCTTTGCTTGGAACAGCACTGGGAGAGCTGAAAAAACAAACAAAAACAAAACAGAAAAGTGTGAATGTATTATTTATTGGTTTGGGAAATTGTGGCTCAGCTGCTGTTCCACTGTGTCCCATCAGTGCTAAATGTGATCAATATGTGGTGACGTGGATGACTGCTGTCCATGAATTCCACCAACTCCACGTTAATCACAGTCACACTGTTTGATATCTGCAACCTGAGACTCTTCTGAAGATACAAATGATCATTAGAAAAAGCTGATCACACACAGACGCTCCAATCATTCTGCTGAAGCTGGTCAACACGTTATTTTGATGTTTAAAAATGAATCCAGGTATCAACAGGAGGGAGCGGTCGTGTACCAGAACGCTGAAGGAAACTGAAACCACCAGTGAATTCCAGCTGAACCCATCCACAGACTGGATCTGCTGTGAAGCCTTTTTATTTTTACGGTTTCATCACGTTTTCTCCATCAAACTAAAACACTGCTGCGGCCTAATGTTCATGTGCTACACACTGGAACTGGTGCAAAACAAGGACGGTCACAAGAGAATATGAACACATTCTATTCATTTATTTATAATTTTGCAGCAGGGAAAAAGACGGAGAAACACAACTGTGTTAGACAGACTGTGTTAACTGTGTGGTGTGAGATTTCAACTTCTGTTTCTCAAATCTGCCAACGAACACCTGAGCACCAGTGACCTGAAGGGGTGGACGAAAATATCTGCTCTGCGATATGTCACGATATTTTATTTCACAATACTGTATCAATATTAAAAAGTACTGTATCAATATTTTTAGGTATTTATTCAAATGCAGATATTGTGATGGTTCATTTTTGGGGTTTTTTGTTTTTCTTTTTTATTATTATTTAACACTCTTTTATTAAATAATGTTAGTTCCTTTGTTGGGATTGAACTAAAATAATGTTCTGATGTTAGTTCTGAACTAATAGAATACACTGTAAAAAAAATCTGTAATTTAACAGAATTTTCACTGTTTATTTTACAGATTTTTCCTGTATTTTTCAGATACAGGAAAATATCAATGAAATGACAAAAACAGACTGTGATTTTACATGTCAAATGTAAAATAACATGAAAAAAACTAACTGTGAATAACCAAAAAACTTAAATTTTTTTAAAAAGAAATTTTTCTCTTTTCACAGAAAAATACAGTTAAAATACATTTGCAAATGTATCATAATTTCCACAAATATTTCTTTTCTATTTATGAGATTAAACTGTTAATTTAAAGTTTAATACTGTAAAAAAATAATAAAACAAGATAAAATTACTGACAATTAAAAAAAGAAGTATTTGTTCTGTCAGTTGAACCAGACTTGTTTGTTAATTGACAAATATCTTGTGTAATTACAGGAGGTTTCACAACAAAAATGTTGAATAAATGTATTTTTGTGAATGTATAACATGTATAAGCACTGATAAACTGTCCAAATACAGTTTTTATCAGTGGATTGGACAACTGAGTCTCATTGAAAATTATATATATATATATATATATATATATATATATATATATATATATATATATATATATATATATATATATATATATTTATAGGGAATTTGATTGTTTTAATACATGTAAATATTCTTTATTAAACATTAAAAAGTCAAAAAAAAAAAAAAAAAAGCAAAATCTCATGTAAAGTTAGGGCAAAAAGCTGTATTTTAGTTATGGAAAATTACCGTATTTTTATGAGATGGTTATTTTCTGTTATTTAACACTATTTTTTCGGCACCCCAGCTGCCAGAATATTACTTTTTTTTAATGTTTTGTTTGTTTGTTTGTTTGTTTTTTTACAGTGCAGTGAACAGTACATATAGCTTCTGCAAAAATAAGTATACTGCATAAAAGAGACACTGACGTCAAAATAACAAATTAACACACCCACACATTATCTATCTATCTATGGTTACATTAGCATTAATTAGTTTCATGGCGTCAACATTTGGGATCATGCCATGAAATTTGTATTTTAAATCAGTCAATCAATCAATAACTCCATGTTAATCCCTGGTCATCTCAGGTGTTTGACCTTTGTGCCCTCTGCAGGCGTCTGTCAAACCTGCTTCATTTCACTGTGGGTCGAACTGCAGACTCTACCAGGAAACAGCAGGTTTATGTTTGAAGCTCTGCTGCTGTTTCAGACAGAAACTCTTTTACACGTCTGTGAGAAAACAGTTAAAACAGTAAAAGCACAGTCAGAGCAGAACGGTCCAACACACACCAGTAAACTGACCTGTGTTCCAGACAGGAGAACCTCCTGCATGAGCCAGAGGGTTAAAGGAGCTGGTGCAACTGAAACATACTAATCACTGCAGTAATTAGTCAGTGGAAGGATATGAATGTTTGGCTTGTTAATTATTGCCCCCCCCCCCACACACACACACACACACACACACACACACCCAAAGGGGACGCAAGGGGTGTTGTTTTTGGTGTGGTTTGTTTGCTTCTTTGTTGTTAACACTGTAGCAGCAAAACTATCGACTTAACTCACACCAAACTGGGGTTATTGATTGCCAGTGACCCAGAGTAAATGTCACTAAATTTTGGGAAAAATAGGTAAAAGTTCAAATTTTTTATGAATTTTTCAATTCTTTTTTCCCCATTTACTCATAATGGGCAAAATTATTGCTCTAATTCAGTGGTTCTCAAACTTTTTACAGTGGAGTCCCCCCTGAAATATACTTTTTTAGTTAAGTACCCCCAACTCTCGCTTCAGCATTTTTGACGGAAAAAAATTTGGCAAAATGTGTTCCTGTGCTAAAGGTGTGTGTTTATATTTTCAAATCTTTGCAAACAAACAACATATATGGAACTGTAACATGAAAAAAATAAAAAATATATATTATTTTATGTGCAAAATAGAAACTGAAAAGTGCCCTCTTTCATTGTTAAGAAAAATGAATAAATTGGTAATTAATTAATAAATGGAATTTATTGTGTTTTATATTTTTGCATTAATTCTCATTATTTATCTTGTATTCGGCACATGATGACTTATTTAATGTATTTTCCAAACAAAATTTCAAGTACCCCCTGGGAACCCCTGCTCTAATTCATACAACAGTTGGTTTATTGGTTGCCAGTGACCCAGAGTAGACTTTTCATTTTGGGAAAAATAGGTCAAAGTTTACATTTTTTGTGAATTTTTGGAATCTTGTTTTGTTTCCCAAATACTTATAATGGGCAAAATTTCGCATGTCTGTAAAAACATCCATTTTGTGTCCATTTCCTTCAAACTCGTCACATATACAGAGGCAGCTGATATGACATCAGCACATGCACAGACAGGATGACATCAGCTGGACCGATGACAACATAAGATACAATATGTGTGAGGGGCGGGGCTTGTTGTGCCTGGAACCACTTGTTTGTTTGTTTATTTGGGGCCTAACTGTGTACATTTCAATTACATCCTTTGTTTTTTCTTTTGTTTTTTTTTTCCAGTGGTAAAATACTGCAGCGGTGCAGCATCCTTTCATTGACATGTTCCATTTGTGAATCAGTGGCGGTTCCTTTGAAGGTATTTTGACAGTATGTGGTGGCTCAGTGTGCTGTAATCACATATTTATTTTGGCACGTTCTTCATCTGCCTGAGGAAAAACCTCACAGTATTAAAATAGACAAAATCTGTGGGAATTCTATCTCCCAGTCATTTTGTTGTGTGTATGTTTTTATTTTATTTCCTGCCAAACTGATGCACACATTTAACTAGTTTCCCAAAAGCATTGATTTGACAAATGGAAGTAGTTTGGATTGGGCTGAACTGTGCAAGAAAGACATGAGTTTATTAAAGAAAGATGGGAAGAAGAAAAATGATGCACACTGTATTTATTTAAAAACCTAAAACACACTTATTTCATAAATGAACTGTTAAAAAAAAAATCTGTAATTTAGCAGAATTTTCACTGTTTATTTCACAGATTTTTCCTGTATTTTTAAGATACAGGAAAATATCAATGAAATGACAAAAACAGACTGTGATTTTACATGTCAAATGTAAAAGAACATGAAAAAACTGTAACTGCGAATAACCTGAAAGTTTCCATTTTTTAAAAGAACCATTTTGTTGTTAACCCCTTCTTTTCCAGCCCTTTAATTGGAATAATAGAATGGGAACCTGTTCTTTCAGTATTATTAGGACTAAATCTGCACAACTAGACAGATGTGGCTCTGCTCCCTGGTATGCTGCACAACATTTGGAACAATGTGTCAAACGGATGTTTACGTGGAAGCACATGTTTTCAATGGTGCGTTGTTCACCCAAATTCCTGGAGTGTCCGTACACCAATATACTTCCATCACTAATCTGGACTCTATGCCTTACAGATCTACTGTTCTCACTGGTTCCACATGTTTGTGTCCTCCTGTACCAGAAGACTTAGTTCCAGATGGAACACAGATGCCACCATGTGCTCAGACACATTTCCATTCACATCTGCTAGAGTCCGTACACCAGTAGTGTCCGTACACCACATTCTAAATATGTGGCTCTGATTTGACTGTTTCTGTCAATATATGGAATTTTTCAGCAGGCATGCTTTGGACACCACATCTGTGCAAGAAACAATGCATGATTCTGCTGAGGTCTGAAACATTTGTATATGTGTGTAGGCATTAAATATGGAGGCTGTTAGGCTGGAGTGTCCGTACAGCCAAGAATGTGTGATCTGACAGGGGTACAAGCCTGACACATTTAGAGGAGACACCAGAATACACACAGATTTAGGACTTTAAAAGAGAAATATCAGACAAATCAAATGGCCTGTCTGATGTTTGGATAGATTATTATTATTTTTTATCTGTATGTGCATCCTTTCTGGTACCCTGGACTGGGATCAGGCCATAAAAGGATTGTTCATATGTTAGTGTCATTTTTGCGTTTCACATATTCATCCTACAGGGCCGGACTGGACCCTTTGGTGGGCCGGATTTGGCCCCCGGGCCGCATGTTTGACACCTGTGCTTTAAACCATTCACCTCAATTAACCTATTTTTTGGCCACAAAAAACAGTAACCTCCATGACAAATGATGTTTCCTCAGAGCAAATTGGAGTCTGTCAAGTCTAATGTGTCCCCTGTGTGGGTACAAAAGTAAAACAGTGATCATATTCATGGGTCGTGGTCTCAAGGGGGGGATTAGTTTCTCATTTAGCTGGCTGGCTGCTGGCTGAACTTCAGCACCTTTCTTCCCTAAAATTAAATCTCTAAAGTCTTCCATTTTGCATAAGGTTTAAGGGAAAACATTGGAAAAAAAAAATAAAAAATGTAATGTTCAGTCACCGTTGAGTGGAGAGGACTCTTCAGTTTTCATTAAACTGGTTCCACAGTGTGATTTAATGTAAGGCTTCGGATGACAGAGTTTAGAGACTTTAAAGAGCCCACATTCATCCCACTCCTCCTCCGCCCCTCCTCCATGTCGTCCACAAAGATACACAGCCATTTTTAATATGTGCGCCTCTCACCACCTAAGGAGCTGAGGTCTATTTCTGGTGACTGTGTGTATATATATATATGTGTGTGTGTGTGTGTATATAAATGTGTGTATGGTTTTATGTCTACTTCTATGTATGTCTCATGGTTCACATAACTGGATTTGTGCGTATGTGTGTGTGTGTGTGTGTGTGTGTGTGTGTGTGTGTGTGTGTGTGTATTCCCCATGCAGTCGACCCTGTGTAAGATGGATGTTCGGTGCTGAAGAGCGTCTTTTCCTCCTCTCCACGGGGGCAGACCGTACATATAATAACCTCGAACCTTCCACTCCTCTCTCTCTCTGTCTAACTCCATCACTCAGTGTGGAACTTTCTCTTGCTCTCTCTCTCCCAGCATGCATCTGTCTATCTCTTCCCTGCCTGTAGCTCAGTGATGTCCCTTTCTATTTGTTTACAACCCCCCCCCCTCTCTCTCTCTCTTGCATTCGCTTCTATAAGGTTGTGTTTTCAGTAGAGCCCGACTGATATGGGGTTTTGGGGCCGATACCAATATTGGGGGCTAAAAAAAGCTGATATCCAATATTTCGGCTGATATCCAATATTGTCCGATATATGAAATAAGAACACTGATCTACACAGGATATAATAATCTTATATTAGCTAATTGTGGACAGGTGGATAAACAGTTGCATAAATCTTTGTTTATCTCACACATATAATTGACACAACTTTCAAATGCAAACTATGCAATCACAAAAATAATTAGAGCAAAACATATGACTGAGCACACACTTCTGTTTTCACTCACACATGTGGATGTCTGCCTCACAGAACTACAACTGCCCATGTGGACTAAGGACTAAACTGAGCATGTGCAGACTGAATTAGGTCAGTCCTAAGTTGTTCCTGATTGGAGCAACTGCAAGAGTTACAACTGACCCATGTTCCAACTGTCCCCAGTCTCCCCTACACTATTAACACCCAGGTCTGTCTGCAGAATGAAACTGTGAGGGAGACAGGAAGTGCACGGACATGGGGGTGTGTGGGGGGGTGGATACTTCATAAGACGAGGGAGGGTCTGTGATTGTTGGAGTGTGTGTGTGTGTGTGTGTGTGTGTGTGTGTGTGGGGGGGGGTTATTGGTCCATCCTCATCAGAGCGCGCGGTATCGGTCCGTGATTTTCACCGGGGTGGGGGGTCAGAGCGGGGGGGTGGGGGGGGGGGGGTGGATAAGCAGTCCATCATTGTCAGAGTGCACAAGCTGGGAGGGGTGTAGCTCCATGATTATGTGATTGTGTGTGTGTGGGGGGGGGTGATGGCGTCATTGTCTGAGCAGGAGTGAAAGTGAAACTAACTCACTTTAAAGTTCCTCTTATTCTCCGGGCAACACACACACACACACACACACACACACACACACACACACACACACACAGGAGCAGTAAGTGACAGAATCTCCGCGCAGCAAAAAAACTTCATATATTGGCTACATATTGGCCAATGTTGATTAACTGGTGATACGCTATAATCGGCCGATTAATCGGTGGGGCTCTAGTTTTCAGTCTTAAAGGACTGATACTAAACCTAAGGTGGAAATCTTGAGTTTGGATTTTACTCGGTTGGTGGATTTTTTTGAGTTTGGACTTTGGGGGGAAAACTGGGTGTTTGAATTTGTGAGTTTTTGTGCCTGCAGTGTTTAATACAGGATTTTGAATTTTAAATGGTTTAAATGTGTGATTTCTTTTTCTGTCCTTTAATATGTAGGGTGTTGGTTTAATGAAGACTTGCATCCTTTGTGTAGTTTGAGGGATGACAAACAGACAAAAAGTAAATAACCAGAAACAAAGACTCAAGCATATACAAAAGACTGAATTAAAACAACTGTCTTAATATCTTAAATGTCAGGAGACAGACCTGGCTGGCACCCCTTAAAAATCAATATAATAAAATAATATAAAATAAATAAATTAAAGCTTCGAACTCAAACTGTCATAACATTTTAACATACTCTAATACTAGTTACTAATCACTTTATGGAGATAATACGCAAAGAAACAACTTTTTGTTTAAAAAAAAACTTTTTAAATACAGTCTAATAATAATAATAACAACAAGCAGCTGATTTCCACTCAAACATGTCAGTGCAGATCAGTTTTATCAGGAACAGTAAAGTTACAGTAACGGTCTGAATGTCAGTGTATGGGATGATCCACTGCGTTGGCTCATATGGAACTAAAACAAAAAAATCCATGAATAAACAGAAGAACAGCTGTAGAATAACTGTCCACTGTGGTGACCACTGTGCATGAAAGGGTTCATGTTATTTTTTGGGCTAAAACAAAGACAGAAATTTGAAGTTGTCATTATTTATCGGCACTATATAATTTTTTTCCCCTTCAAACCCAGTAGTAAATCTGCAGTCCTTCTTTTTTGTGGGTTCTTCTGCTGCTGTTATTATTTGACTGTAGCTCATATTGGTCTGGATGTGGAACCCACACTAAAATGAGTTCCACAGCCTGGACTGTGGAATTTTTGCACTTTCCAAATTCATCCCAGGGGTTGGATTGGAACCTTTGGCAGGACGCATGTTTGAGACCCCTGGTCTGAAGAGATGTTCCGTCATCTTCTAGTTTTACGTCTCACACAAGTGCAGAACATACACTGAAGTCAGTAGTCGAGTCGGTGAGTTCTTCAAACTTTTATGATCATGTCAGTGAGACGGGAGCCGACTGATCAGCTGGGCTGCCTTTTCTGGCCTCTTCAGCAGTCAGGTTGGTGTGTCTTCACCTGAACAGTGTCCAATTTACAGCAAAAACAACGAGGGAAAAGACACAAAAAAATCCAAACATACTGACTTGACTAAAGACAAATCTTTAAAAAGGAGCTTGTTGAGCCGCATTATGGAATAAATTCCCATTATGTAATAAAAGTTCAAAATGTAATAAGAATGTCACGTCATCTTGTAATAAAGCCGCATTATGTAATAAACTGACGCATTTTGTAATAAACTACCTCAGTGCATTATGTGGTAAATTTTTTCACATTATGTAGTAAGTTATTACAATTTGAGAAATTTATTACAAAATGCACTTGAAACATTTTTATTTTCATCTTTAAACTGTGTGGTTAAAGTTCTGATTCCATTACCTGTAGCTCCTGTGACTAATTTCTTCTAAATTGCTCTGAAATTATATTAATTTGGATTGTTATTACATAATGAACCATGTTATTACATTTTTTAAACATAAAAATGTGTCAAAATGCGTTGACGTAGTTTATTACAAAATGCGTCAGTTTATTACATAATGCGGCTTTATTACAAGGTGACGTGACATTCTTCTTACATTTTGAAATTTTATTACATAATGGGAATTTATTCCATAACGCAGCTCAACAAGCTTCAATTGTAGTCAAGTGTTTGTTATTTTTTTTATCATGTTCCTGTTTGTTAGCCTGCTCTCATCAGTGTGGTTAAACTCACTGAAACTGGATCAGTTCATTACATTTTCCATTTTCCAAACACAGATCACTTCTGTGGAACTTCGTATTGACCAGCTGAATGGACTGAGCTAAGAACAGCAGATAATGTCACTTCCTGGTGTGTAGTCATGGAGAGGTTTGTTTTGTTTTTTTTTTCTCACTAATGGAAATATAAAAGTAACTACGTAAATTAGTATTTCAGAACTTCCATCCCAGCCTACTGAGGATCAACATTTTCATGTCAGGTCCAATGAAACACCCAAAAAAAAAAAAACAAATACAGAACTGATACAGAACAAAAGACAGACTGAGGAAGTGTTTGTAAAGGAGACGCTTCCATCATGACCACATCACATGACTCTGTCCAGAAGAAAGCTCCATTTTCCTGGTTTTGGCTGATATTAATTAACCATACTGGACGAGTACCACGAAGAAGAGTTCAGTTTTTAGAGAAGAAGAAAGTCAGTAAAAACAAACATGGAGACGACAGAGGTAACACTACTGTGATACTAATGTTGATACTTCTGGGTGTATTTGTCCTAAATGTGTCAGTAGTTTTTCTCTTTGAACAGATCCTCTACCTCCACGGTTCCGCTGGGATTCTCCGTCTGCGTACTCATCCTCCATCACCTGGAAAACAGATGAATGTACGCAGAGGACGGACAGAACGCTGCGTCTGTGTTTAACGACACTTGCAGTCAGCGTCTTTGTTAAGGGTTAGTATTCTGCTGATTCTGCAGTGTGCTGTCATTTGTGGTTCTGTTGTATTTTTGTAGTTTTTTTCTGTTCTCTTCTGTGTGTGGGTGTGTTCTGTCGTTCCCTCCAACAGATAGTGGTTGACTGAGGATGAGCTGCAGGGGTGGGGTTGCTCTGCTGGCTGCAGCTGATTGGTGCTTCAGAGATGAGCTGGGAAATTTAAAGCCAGATCTTCCCTCCTCCCAGGAGACTCCTCTCCATCCCCCCCCCCCCCCCCCCCCCTTTTGTAAGTTTTGTTAGAACTTTGTGAAATCAGCTGTAGAAGGAGGGAATCTTTTTCTTTAAGTTTTCCCCCGTTTTTCTGTTAGAATTTAGGTAAAACATGTATTTTGGTTTCCTTCGTTTGTGTTTGTAGACTGTTGTGATTCCATACCTGATTTAATTTGTCTTTTTTTGTAAATAAATATCTCATATTGCAGTGCCGTGGTTGCTGGTCATTTGTTTAATTTGCTCCTGTTTGTTAAGGGACATGGAGGGAGGGGAGTCTCACACCATGTTGCGTCTCGGCAACCCCTAGACCGAGCGTAACATGAGCTTAACAGTCTTTTATTTTGAAAAGTCTCCACACTGCTGACATTGCTCCTCCACCACGTACCTGCTGCACTGAACTGGGAATGTAACGCTGCCGTAAGTGTTATCGGTGCATTTTATCGGAGTACTTTTTACAAGTAAGAGTACGCTGAGTACACGCTGAGTATTGGACCGATACCCGATACTGGTATCAGTATCTGTGCATTTATACTGGGGACGGCATTAATGACAGCCGAGCACAGAGAACACACCAAACAGACTCATGTCACTGACCTCACCAGACTGCACTGCAAAAAAAATCTGTAATTTAACAGAATTTTCACTGTTTATTTTACAGATTTTTCCTGTATTTTTAAGATACAGGAAAATATCAATGAAATGACAAAAACAGACTGCGATTTTACATGTCAAATGGAAAATAACATGGAAAAAACTGTAACTGTAAATAACCATAAAATTTCCATTTTTCTAAAAGAAATTTTTTCTTTTTTCACAGAAAAATACAGTTAAAATACATTTGCAAATGTATCATAATTTCACAAATATTTATTTTCTATTTATGAGATTAAACTGTTAATTTAAAGTTTAATACTGTAAAAAAAAAAAAAAAAAAAAAAAAGAAAAGAAAACCAGATAAAATTACTGACAGTTAACTGTAACAGAAGTATTTGTTCTGTCAGTTTAACCAGACTTTTTTTTTGTTAATTGACAAATATCTTGTGTAATTACAGGAGGTTTCACAACAAAAATGTTGAATAAATGTGTTTTTGTGAATGTATAACATGTATAAGCACTGATAAACTGTCCAAATACAGTTTTTATCAGTGGACTGGACAACTGAGTCTCATTGAAAATTATTTATATATATATTTATAGGGAATTTGAGTGTTTAATACATGTAAATATTCTGTATTAAACAATAAAAAGTCAAAAAAAAATATGCTAAATCTCATGCAAAGTTAGGGCAAAAAACTGTATTTAAATTATGGAAAATTACCGTATTTTTATGAGATGGTTATTTTCTGTTATTTTACAGTATTTTTCAGCACATTACTGTTTTTTACTTTTTTTTATTTTTTAAAGTGTGCTGTAACATCCAGCCGCTGAAAATCAGGCTGGTGTGTCTTCACCTTTCCACTTGAATAATTCCCGTCTAGGATTACTAATGTACTGTATATTACCAGGCTGTTTCAGTTAGGATTACTAATGTACTGTATATTACCAGGCTGTCTCAGTTCCAGTTGGTGTGTCCACGAATGTATTTTCCTCTTCCTCTCAGGCTCGATTACATTCATTTTCTGCCCACAGACAGTTTATACCTGTAATTACAAACTGGTGTTAAGTACCTGTTGATTAGCTCAGCTGGTGTTGTTGTTGTAGCTGTTGTTGCTGTTGTTGTTGTTTTGTTGCTGTTGTTGTTGTTGTTGCTGTTGCTGCTGTTGTTGTTGTTGTTGTTGTTGTTGCTGTTGTTGTTGTTGCTGTTGTTGTTGCTGTTGTTGTTGTTGTTGTTGCTCTCGTTGTTGTTGTTGTTGTCGCTGTTGTTGTTGTTGTTGCTGCTGTTGTTGCTGCTGTTGTTGCTGTTGTTGTTGTTGTTGTTGTTGTTGCTGTTGTTGTTGTTGTTGTTGTTGCTGTTGTTGTTGTTGTTGTTGTTGTTGTTGCTGTTGTTGTTGTTGCTGTTGTTGCTGTGGTGTTTCTTTGTGAATGGCCTGAGCGTTGTGTCTGGGACAGTTTCAGTTCCATGTCTTCGTTCCCTCTGGCTCAGCTTCAGTCCAAACTCAGACTGAAGCTTCTGTTTCCGTCATAAACTCCAGCTGCCTCTGTTTCCAGTCCTGAACCTCTGTGAGGATCTGTTTTATTGTTTTTATCATACATGTAATTCCCTTATAATCATAACATCACTCTCTTTATTTTATTTGTCCTTTTTTATTTTACTCCACATACTCTGCTGTTCTTCAGAGTATCTTTTTATCTTCTGTGAATGTTGATGCTACCACAGAACCTGGTCAATAATAGACTGAAGCAGTGGTGTGGTGGTCCCCAGAGAAATGGGCATACTCTCAATTTTTTTTTTTTTTTCCTTTTTTTTTTTTGAGGAGTCCGGAAAAATGCTCAGTTTTAGAAACAGTGACATGTCAGACTATTGTAGTTTACCCCAAAATCCATCCGTAGTATTTACTCACTATTATAAAATGATCGTGGCTCGGTGGTTTTACTGGACAAACACACAGCTGTGTGAATGGAAATGGATTCAACATGAGGCAAACGTAGGAGAACGTTAGCCTTTCATAACGTTAGGCTTTCATAACGTTAGCCTTTCATTACGTTAGCCTTTCATAACGTTAGTTTTTCATAACGTTAGCCTTTCATACCTTTAGCCTTTCATAATGTTAGCCTTTCGAAATGTTAGCCTTTCATAACGTTAGCCTTTCATAAGGTTAGCTTTTAATAACGTTAGCCTTTCGTTATGTTAGCCTTTCATAACGTTAGCTTTTCATAAGGTTAGCCTTTTATAACTTTAGCCTTTCATAATGTTAGTCTTTCATAGCGTTAGGCTTTCACAAGGTTAGCCTTTCATAAGGTTAGCCTTTCATAAGGTTAGCCTTTCATAAGGTTAGGCTTTTATAATGTTAGCCTTTTATAAGCTTAGCCTTTCATAACGTTAGCCTTTCATAACGTTAGCCTTTCATAACATTAGCCTTTCATAAGGCTAGGGTTTCATAACGTTAGCCTTTTATAAGCTTAGCCTTTCATAACGTTAGCCTTGCCATATGTAGGTAAATCTAAGAAGTAGTATGTTTTATCTCTGTCATCTGTTTGATGTCTGTTGTTATGACTAGAGCACAGGTGTCAAACATGTGGCCCGGGGACCAAATCTGGCCCACCAAAGGGTGTGATCCGGCCCGTGGGATGAATTAGTGAAATGCAAAAATTACACTGAAGAAATTAACAATCAATGGTGTAAAATCATTTTAATTCAGTTCCACATACAGACCAATTAGATCTCAGTTGGGTCAGACCAGTAAAATAGTATCATAATAACTTATAAATAATGACAACTGCAGAGTTTAACTTTGTTTTAGTGAAAAAAAGTAAAATTACGTGAAAATGTTTATATGAATAAACTATCCTTTTACAAAAAATGTGAATTACCTGAACAAGTATGAACAACCTGAAATGTCTTAAGAAAAGTAAATGCAATGTTACCAACATCACACCTGGTGCTATATGTTTGGTGTATTTGTAATTGTAATATAAGTTGTAATGCACATGCGTAAATGATAAACTGAGGCAGAATATTGTTAAAATTGCACTTATTTTCTTAAGACATTTCAAGTTGTTCATGTTATTCAGATTTTTAAGGAAACGTTGTAGATGTAAACATTATCAGGATGTAATTTTACTTTTTTCACTGGTATTATTGGACTGGTCCGGCCCACTGCAGATCACATTTGGCTGAACTAACTGAACTAACATGACTTGGACAGCCCTGGACTGGAGTTTGCTTCTGCTTTCCCTTTTGTTAATTTTTCAGTTTCACGTACGTCTGCTTTGTTTTGATCAGTTGCATTTTCCCGTCACAGATCGACGTTCAGCACTTCTCAACCGTCTCAAACCAAAACACCGGACAACTATACGGGTTCTGACTCATAGGACTAACGACTAAACCCTAAAGATTGGAACTAATTAGCCTGGCATTAACGCTGTGCAGTCTAAGCGGCGTTGGGTGCCACCTTCCTCCACCCTCCAGTCGTCCTCTCTCCAAACCCACATGATGCTTCAGGTTTAGGAGGAGTACTTGTGAGGCTGTTCAGCTGGAAGGACCACAGCGACGTCCACCCACAGCAAATGGACCCGAGTACAAATGTGGAACAGCTGGATGAGGAGCTTCAGAGCTCCCTCCAGACGTCACTGAGCTTTGGAACACATTCATCTTGTCTGCGTGTTTAGCAGACTGTGTGTTTGGGTCTCAGTTCGTACAGACTGGTGGAGAATTAACGGCAAAATGAGCCTTAAAGTATCCGAGTAAAGGAGCTGGGACCACATGGGCCACTATGACCAGTCCTGCTGCAGACTTGGTACAGGTCTGTGAAGTCCACCGGTGGGAGGACGCACCTTTAATACCTCGTTTGGTGTTTTGATGATGGGGCTGTCTGAGATGCCCCCCCCAGAGGTGTTTCATTGACTTGAGATGTGGTGATTAAAGGCTGTGGCGTATGAGTCACATGACTTTGACCTCTGACCTCTTGTGTCTTACTCCCATCAGGTTTTCCTCCTCATTTGTCACCTTCTGTATCTCTTAGGACAGGGTTTATTTACATTTTTTGAACCATGCCCCCTAATGGCATCATGAGCCTACTTGCACCCCCCCACTATACCCAAAAACCATTGTGGGACCGGGGGGGGGGGGGGGGGGGGGGGTTATGTCATTTTACAAGTAACGAGATGCAAGGTGTGATTTGTTGGGGGGATGGAGGGCTCACCCCTCCCTCTGGTTTTTACATCCCTACTTCTGCTCCATGACTTTCATCCTCGGGGGGGTGGGGGGGGTGGCAACCAACCAATGTAAATAACAGAGGCGGACTGTGCATTTCACACCTAGGTCTTCAGTAGTGCTCCATCTGAATCAATCCACCCCTTAATAACTGTTTTCTGGTTTTAAAAACCATGTTGTTTTGCAGAAATGCAGTATAAAGAGCCGCTGCATCGCAGACAGATAACTGGTGAAGCCACAATAAACGCCTTCAGTGAATAAACAAGTAGTGATGTGACGTTCACAAACGAATCGAATCTTTTGAACGGCTCTTTGAAATGAATGATGGGAACTGAGTCTTTGTAAAGAGCCGTTCATTTTTTTGTTTTTAAGGAGGGAGTGTTCGATTGTCTGTGAATTTACCAACGTACTGTTCTGGTTCTGAGAATGTCATTCCAGTTCAGGTATTTCAGTCATTGCACTGATTAATCACTGTTTTGTTTTGTGCAATTTTTTCCGTATGTTTACACACATTTATTGTTCTTGTTTTGAGGAGAATAAAATGTTATTTCATAAGAAAACGTTTTATTTTCTTCTTCATTTTTATTCTACAGACTAGTCCACATAATGTACCGTCATGTTTTTGGTCCAGTTCCATCATTTGTCTAATGTCACCTCTCATGTCATGGATTTAACCCACACATTTGAACTAACTATTCTTTTTTACGGTAGGACAATATTTACTGCAGCGCCAATTAAACACCTTTAAACTGTAATGTCAATCATCACATGGAGCCTATTTAGTCATTCAAACACTGGTGTTTCAAAATAACGCAAAAAAACCATAACAGAGTCAGTCTGTTGAACGACTCTTTTCAGTGAACGACTCCTGATTGAACGACTCCCTTCACAGAGCCAACAGTCCCAGCACTAACCCCAGGGTGCACACGTCTGCTTCTGCTGCGACACACATGAAGCCTTTGGAATAGAAATTACTTTGTATATTTATTCAACTTAACATGTTGTAGAGTGGATGGATGTTAGGCAGGAAGTTAGCTCCATGTACTTTGCCAGTACAGGAAGTGCTTTTAATTTGGAAAGGCATAAAGATTTACATTGAATAAGAACAATCTTACCTGAAGATTAAACCCATAGTTCTTCCTCTGGTTCTGACTCCTGGTGCAGCTGAACAAAAATACACAAACAAACACAAAAAGGCCGATAAACACTGACACACACACATTCAGTCCAAATGAACACTAACAGCACCACCCACTGAACCCTGCACAGAAAAACAACACATTTACAACAACAGGAACAATACCCACAATGCACTGCACAGATAAACAGGTGTGGTCAGGACTAAAACTGAGGGATTTAAATCCATTCAACTGAAACTTTTTCATACGTTCGACTCTGTCTACAAATTAGTAGAATATACTGAACATTTTATAGGAATGGAATCAAACTGAAATCATTTAAGTACATGGGAATTAAAGCCTTTTAGTAAATACAAAGTCCAGGCTGACAGTGTACGATGATCGACATCCATGTCCCTTTGAATAAATACCTTTAATAATGGGACATTTTAAGCTCTTGTTTTTAACTCCTAAAGCACAGGTGTCAAACATGCATCCCAGGGCCCAAATCCAGGCCGCCAAAGGGTCCAATCCGGCCCGCAGGATGAATTTGTGAAAAATTGCAAAAATTACACTGAAGATATTAACAATCAATGGTGTCAAAATCATTTTAATTCAGGTTCCACATACAGACACATACAGTCCAATTAGATTTCAAGTGGGTCAGAACCAGTAAAATATTATCAGTATAACTTATAAATAGTGACAAATGCAAATTTTGTCTTTGTTTTTTGGTGTAAAAAAGTAAAATTACATGAAAATGTTTACATTACCGAACTATACGTTTACCAAAAATGTGAATAACCTGAACAAATATGAACAAACGGAAATGTCTGAAGAAAAGTAAATGCAATTTTACCAACATTCTGCCTGTTACTAAATGTTTTGTGCGATTGGAACACACATGTGTAAATGACAAACTGATAAACTGAGGCAGAATACACTGTAAAAAAAAAAAAAAAAAACTGTAAAAAAACAGTATAATTCTGGCAGCTGGGGTGCCAAAAAAATACTGTTAAATAACAGAAAATAACCATCTCATAAAAATACGGGAATTTTCCATAATTAAAATATAGTTTTTTGCCCTAACTTCACATGAGATTTTGCATATTTTTTTTGACTTTTTAATGTTTAATAAAGAATATTTACCTGTATTAAAACAATCCAATTACCTATAAATATAGATATAAATAATTTTCAATGGGACTCAGTTGTCCAATCCACTGATAAAAACTGTATTTGGACAGTTTATCAGTGCAATATATTTGTCAATTAACAAACAAGTCTGGTTAAACTTACAGAACAAATACTTCTTTTACAGTTGATTGTCAGTAATTTTGTCTTGTTTTATTATTATTATTTTTTTTTACAGTATTAAACTTTAAATTAACAGTTTAATCTCATACATAGTAAATAAGTATTTGTGAAATTATGATACATTTGCAAATGTATTTCAACTGTATTTTTCTGTGAAAAAAGAAAAAAATTATTTTAAAATATGGTTATTCACAGTTACAGTTTTTGGTGTTATTTTCCATTTGACATGTAAAATCACAGTCTGTTTTTGTCATTTCATCGATATTTTCCTGTATCTTAAAAATACAGAAAAAATCTGTAAAATAAACAGTGAAAATTCTGTTAAATTACAGATTTTTTTTTTTTACAGTGTATTGTTAAAATTGCACTTGTTTTTCTTAAGAAAATTCAAGTTGTTCATGTTATTCAGATTTTTAAGGAAACTTTGCAGATGTAAACCTGATCATAACAGAATTGGACTTTTTTCACTGTTAGTATTGGACTGGGCCGGCCCACTGCAGATCAGATCAGGCTGAATGTGGAACTGAACTAACATGAGTTTGACAGCCCTGCCCTAAACACAAACAAAACTGAATTAATTTGTTTATCAGTTGTTCGTAGTAATTCCAGTTTTTTTCTGCTATGACTGTATATCTGTGATGCATTAGAGTAAATTTCATTAAATACTGAAAATCTAAATGAAGTGTGACTTTCCAGACCTGGTCCGGCACTTGGCTCAGGGGTACGTTGGACTACATTATTAAAACCCTGATTCAGGTATTTTCTCTCCACTGTTCTTCCTGTGTTGTAAGCTAGTGACAGTATACTGTGCACTAATGATCACCGGCAGCAATGCAAATGCTTATAATTAGGTACTTTGTTGATTTGCTATTTCTTGTTTGTTTAGTCTCTAGGGCTCGCTGCTCTTCTGTTTATTATAGTGTCTGTTTGCAGGGGGGGGGGGGGGGGGGGGGGGCTGGAGACGAGTAGAAGAATAGCAGGGCAAGGGGGGGGGGGGGGGGGCAACAGGGAAAAATGACTGTGGACATTATGATGTTTAATTTGTTTTTTTTATTTGTGGATTTTATTTTTTGCTTGGTGTGTTTGCATGCGTCACCCATGTGATAATCGTCACATGTAAATGTTCAGTCAGAGGAGCTGACGTCTCATTTGTTTGGATAAAACACAATCTGAGCAGATGTGGTCAAAAATATATGAGTAATGATATAATTTAAACCTATTTATGATGTTTTATTTAGTTGTTTTTGCCTGTAGTTGAGAAAACAGTTATGATAGAATAGAACAGAATAGAACAGAATAGAATAGAATAGAATAGAATTTATTGTCATTGTGAAACTGTGGTTGCGGTTACAGAATTGAAAATGAAGAAATCAAACTACCGTATAAGTACAAATACAGACACACCAGGATGGGTCAGAGGTTTTTTGCGGCGTCCTCAGATCCTCTCGTGTGAACGACTCTATTTAAAGATCACATTCTACTTCGAATATCAGACATTGTTCTATAAAACACACAGAAATGCCAGCACACGGCTGAGTGTTGTTTTATGTGTTTGTTAGTATTTTCCACGTCTGCGTCCGTATTTAAACACCAGCTGAAGACGCTTTAAACCTGAAAAACCAAACTCATGTTCTTCTACACAGACGCCGTCCCTGTAGTCCTAATTTAAAAGCATCTGAACCCCATCAGTACCAGACTGGAGTAGACTGGGTCCCTCTGTTGCTTTCTTTCTTTCATTTGGGTGTAATTTCTCCTGTGTCTTTGTGCCTCTGCTTCTGCGTCTGTTTGAACTCTACCTGTTTGTGGTGCCTTCCCAGCGGCCTGGCCCAGGTCTTTATGAATCATTAGTGTTGTGCTGGGGTTGTGTCTTCTGCTGCTCCACACCCACAGACTCCCCAGAGCGCCTCTTTCCTGTGGACGACCACAAAGGCTGGGAAGGTTACTTTGAACATTTACACATCAGTTGCATATGAATGATGGCAACGGCATAGATGAATAGAATATTCCCGCATGAAACAGTTTAAGAACAGAAACTTACTGATGGATTTCATTTTCTGCTCTAGTTTTAATGAGTATAACTACACTGTAAAAAAAAAATTTAAAAAACAAAAAAACGGTAATATTCCAGCAGCAGGGGTGCAGAAAAAATACTGTTAAATAACAGAAAAAAAAACATCTCATAAAAATACATTAATTTTCCACAATTAAAATACAGTTTTTTGCCCTAACTTTACATGAGATTTTGCATATTTTTGTTTTACTTTTTAATGTTTAATAAAGAATATTTACATGTATTAAAACAATCACATTCCCTATAAATAAATATATATATAATTTTCAGTGAGACTCAGTTGTCCAATCCACTGATAAAAACTGTATTTGGACAGTTTATCAGTGCTTATACATGTTATACATTCACAAAAATACATTTATTCAACATTTTTGTTGTGAAACCTCCTGTAATTACACAAGATATTTGTCAGTTAACAAACAAGTCTGGTTCGACTGACAGAACAAATAGTTCTGTTACTGTTAATCATCAGTAATTTTATGTCGTTTTATTTATTTATTTATTTTTTTACAGTATTAAACTTTAACAGTTTGATCTCATAAATAGAAAATAAATATTTGTGAAATTATGATACATTTGTAAATGTATTTTAACTGTATTTTTCTGCGAAAAAAGAAAAAAATTTTGTTGAAAAAAATAAAATTTTATGGTTATTCACAGTTACATTTTTTTGGTGTTATTTTACATTTGACATGTAAAATCACAGTCTGTTTTTGTCATTTCATTGATATTTTCCGGTATCTTAAAAATACAGGAAAAATCTATAAAATTGCCTTGGTGGAGGTCTGCGCTCTCCAAGTGCTTTTCTACTTTTAAATCTACCCCCCACCCAAAAAAAATAAACAAATCAGACCAATGGTCCTGTATCTTACCGGCCAAATTCAAAGCTTTGGGAAATGTATCCAGATCCATTTATTCTCACCCAGTTCTGTGTATTTATTCTATTACAGAAATAGTCCATGTTTTGCTCACATTCCAATCAGATCTGTAAAAAATTCAAATTCACACTTGATATCATTGATACTGATTTATTGGATCAATCCACTTCCTATCTGTTATAATGGGAACATTTTTCAAAGTCACACCAAATCCAGAATCAGATCCGGATCCAAATAATTTCCATCCCTTGTGTTGACATCATCATACAGAAGCTGTATACCAAGTGTGAAGTCAATCAGAACTGGAGTTTCAGAGAAGAAGACGATTGAAATGTTTTCCCCATAAGAGCCCATGTTAAATTTTGCGTCAGTTCCAGATCCAGAAGAAGATCCTGATCAGCATGTGGACATTATGTTTGGGTCATCTCCCCATCAGGGCTGGACTGGAGACATTTACACTGGAGATCATTTAGATTTACTGAGTTACTGCATCCATCCACTTCCTATCTCTGATAATGGGGACATTTTTCAAAGTGGCACCAAATCCAGAATCAGATCCGGATCCAAATAATTTCACTAACTTTTGTTGACATCATCATACAGAAGCTGTATACCAAGTCTGAAGTCAATCGGAATTGTAGTTTCAGAGAAGAAGACGATTGAACGTTTTGTAACGGACAATGGACGACAGACGACGCTGATGGACGCCACATGACGACAGTAGTTTACGGCCTGTTCGCCGGTAAGCTAAAAACAGAAGACAGTGTGAATTAAATACATCTGTTTAACTATTACTCACAGACATAAAGTATTATTTTATCCAACTGAAATGGTTGATTACTGGGTCCAAATGTCACTAAACTGATCAAATTTCAGATGAAGCTGAGCTGTTGTTTTCTCCATTACGTATATATTTATATATTTTTCAACCCCCCCCCCCCGCCTTTACTCCAGTGTGGGGGGGTCAGACTTTAAGCCAGGACTTGGTGTTCATTTTAATTACCACTGATGAAAGACGTTCTGTCAGTTATACCATCCTTTGTCCGTAGACCTTCCCCTGGGGGTTCTCCTGTCAGACACTAAACAAACTCTAAAGGTAACTTATATTTTAGTATGGTTTGAGTTTCCCCCTGAAGAATCTATTGTTAATATTTTTATATCATACTGTGTAAATGAAATTGGTTTTTGACTTAAATAGCCTCAAAATCATCAGCGCTGTGGGTAAATATATTAATATACTGTATATTTCTGCAAATAAGTCCATGTAGCTCCTTTTTTAATGGTTTGGTTATTAGCTGTATTTCTATTTGTTTTCATTACTGTCATATGAGCTCAGACTCAGCTTGAGTGCATTTAGACGGTGTTTTTTTAATTATATCATACTGTGTAAATTACATTGAAAATTGTGAATGAACTTTTTCTTTTTATTGCCTGAAGCATTAACTCTACCTTTTCAATGTATTGAATTAAAAAGTTCAATACTTCCTTAAATGTATGTAAAGTGGTATAAAAAAAAAAAGAAAAACAAAAAGAAATGGTTGCACAAGTGGGCGTCTAAATATAAGGTGTGGAATAAGAGTCTGTTATTTTAAATGCACCACTGCATTTGCATTTGACCTGATCTGTGAAAGAAACATTCCTGTAAACTTATAATGAACTTTGAATTTAACCATAAAGACCCCCATCTACTGATCTAAACTGTTGAAAACCTGTTGATCCATTAATCCTATCAATCCATGTCAATAATTGGTGTAAAATATAGTTCTTCATCTTTTCATGGTCATCAGATATGACCCATTTGGACGTTCAAAGGCTCTGTAGTCACCATGGAAACACCGTCATCTTCTACAACATTGATTCACCAGTAAAACCCATGGAGTTGGATCAATGACAGTGGATAAAATGAACAAAAATGAAGAAAGAAACTGTACAAAATGATAAATAATGTGAAAAAATAAGCAACAAATGGAGTAAAAAAAAAAAGTAAAACACAATAAAATAAGCAACAAAATGAACAAAAACAGCCAAAATAATGAATAAAAGGAATAAAAATTAAGAATAAATCAACAAAATTATAAGTAATACTAACAAAATAAGACACAAACTGAATAAAATCGAAAACATATGTTGAAATAATTGGTGTAAAATACAGTTCTTCATCTTTTCATCTTTTCAATCACATTGTTGTTTTTATGCCTAAAGAGAAATAAAAATACTCAGGAAAAAATTTAGATTAAAGTTCTCATAATTCGTGCATGAAAGGGTTAAAATAAGTCACTGTAATTGTACACTATCTGGGATGTGTTTCACGTCTTGAATTCCCTGTGAAACCCTTTGATATTTTCTATACCTGAGCTGGTCCTGACCTTCCTGGGGTTCCTGATCCAAGGGGTCTAAGGGGTCCCTCCTACCTGACCTGGGGTCAGCTGTAGGGGTCTGGGTCTGCACAACCCAGGCTGGATCTGGACTAAAGCTGAGTCTGTTCTCATATTGGTCAGTCATCTGTCATCTTGTTCATGACCAGATAATTTTTCCTCCATTCATCAGAGTTGTAAATATTATCGACACTCGCTTCAACACGGGGTGGGGTGGGGGGGGGATGATTTACGAGTACAGCGGAGATCTGATCGGACACTGCCAACGGTCATATTTTGTAAGTGACGGAGGAAGTACTGAAGGAAAAAGTACAAATATCCTGCAAAATATATACTCAAGTAAAAGTGGAAGTAGTACATAGACTATCTTACTGAAGTAAAAGTATTAAGTACTTACTTTTAAATTCACTTTAACCCATAAAGACCCAAACATCCACTGATCTAAACTGTTTAACACCTGTTCATCCACTAATCCTATCAATACATGTAAGTATCTGGTGTCAAATACAGTTCTTCATCTTTTCATGGTCATCAGATATGACCATATTTGGATGTTCAGAGGCTCTGTAGTTACCGTGGAAACACCGTCATCTTCTACAGCATTGATTCACCAGTAAAACCCATGGAGTTGGATCAGTGACAGTGGATGGACACACTGGGTTATGTTCAGATAATGACAGATTTACTGGAAAAAGTCCCTTTTTCTCTAGTTTTCTCGGTTTCTGATAGAATAACCCTGAACTTTAATCTGAGCTTTTATGAACATCTGCATCAGGGCTCTCAGACTCATTTTAGTTCAGTTCCACAGTCAGCCCACTTTGATCTCCAGTGGACTGGACCAGTCAAATAATAACACAACAAGAAAAGCACTGGGAGAGCGCAGACCTCTGCCAAGGCAGACCAGTGGGCCCCCATGACCCCCCACCCCCCCCACCCCCACCCCCTGATCACCACCAGAATTTAATCATTTCTTCCTTGTGCCAGTATCAACATTTCCTGAAAATTTCATGAAAATCCATCCATAACTTTTTGAGTTATCTTGCTGACAAACAAACAAACAAACAAACAAACAAACAAACACACAAAACAAAGTGATCACAATAATTCCTGGTGGAGGTTATAATATATAAACTGTTAATTTAAAGTTTAATACTGTTAAAAAACAATAAAATAAAATGAGATAAAATTACTGACAGTTAACCGTAACAGAAGTATTTGTTCTGTCAGTTTAACCAGACTTGTTTGTTAATTGACAAATATCTTGTGTAATTACAGGAGGTTTCACAACAAAAATGTGGAATAAATGTATTTTTGTGAATGTATAACATGTATAAGCACTGATAAACTGTCCAAATACAGTTTTTATCAGTGGATTGGACAACTGAGTCTCACTGAAAATTATTCATATATATATTTATAGGGAATTGGATTGTTTTAATACATGTAAATATTCTTTATTAAACATTAAAAAGTCAAAAATAAATAAATAAATAAATAAATAAGCAAAATCTCATGTAAAGTTAGGGCAAAAAACTGTATTTAAATTATGGAAAATTACCGTATTTTTATGAGATGGTTATTTTCTGTTATTTAACAGTATTTTTTTCTGCACTCCAGCTGCTGGAATATTACTGTTTTTTGTTGTTGTTTTTTTACAGTGCAAGCTGTAATTAAAAATAAAGTTGTTCCCTGAAGAGGGGGTGGTGGAGGTGGATTTAAGGAGAAAAAAAGTGAAATGACTTTTGAGCAGTAGAGTCTCATCTGAAAGAATCTGAACATTTACATCTATGTGTCATGTATTTACCCCCCCCCCCCAAAAAAAAAAAACAAAAAAAACAAACCTGTCTCCATGGGCTAGATTTTTAACCCAAATACTCTAACAGGGGTAGACTTCCTGCTTCTTGTCAGACCAGTTGAATTCGAACTCAGTGAAAGGTAATTACTGAATTTTTTACCCAAGAAATCCATTTAGGATTGTAGCGTTAATGCACGAACAAAGTAGCAGTAAAAAAAGTCAACACCCCAGTGGAAAATACGTGAAATAATTGGAAGTTGTGGAACATTTTGACAACACTGATAAAAATGAAAGCAGGTAGTTTCCACACAAACACAGTCCATGTCACTACACAACACACACTGAACAGCAGTCAGAAACACGACTGCGGGGCTGGATGGGCTTTTTTCTGCCTCTTTTTTTTTTTTTTTTTTCGCAGACTTCAAAAACACTTCAGGCCTCAGTTTAAGGATGCTTCTTCATGCTTACACTGACAGCTCAAGTGATTTTCCTGTGAAGATGATGAACTGAAATGAGTACAGGCCTGGCACTGCGATGTTCTGTTTGCACGTCCTCATAAAGAAACAACACAAAAATTAACTGTTTTTTTTTTTTTTTTGCAGCTGTCCCTAAAAACATACCTGAAAAAGCTTCAACATGTGACTGAAGACTGTCTTTTTCTTCTTTTTTTTTTTTTTTTTTCATTTTGCCAGCAAATGTTAAATGTCTCAATCTTTTCTCTTGCAAAATGGGACAGAATAGTTTTTTTTTTTTTTTTATATGCAATCTGTAAAATAGGTAGACTGAACAATGGTCTCACAGCTCAAACAGAGAGCTTAAAAAAGGTCTTTCAATCAGGTCTTTTCAAGCAGGACATTATTTACTTTTCAGAAAATCCATCTAGGACATTCAGTTCTCTAATGCCATTTGAAAGTGTGTCTGTGCATGGGAGATATTTGTACTAAAATGGAACACTGGAAAAAAAAAAAAAAAAAAAAAAAACCTGTTTGCACACACATTACATTCCATCCCAGTTATGAGGCTCTTATCTGAGAGGGAAGTCTGGATACTTATATCCCTCATACATGATAAATACTGGTACTCCTGGGTACTCATTACTGAGGCTGTTCAGGGAATCACATGTGACGTCTGCAGCGTAAATGTGTTTATTTAGTCGGACATTTCAGTAGCTGAGGCTATTTGGTTTACAGTAGATCACACTATTAAATGCTAAGACCACGTAGTGCTGTGACGTAGGCCGGCCGTTTAGCGGTTGGAGGTAAGTGAAGGAAGGAGATGAGGCAGAGGCAGGAGGTGGCGTGGTCCACAATATACTCCTTATTTCTAAACAAAGCACAAGTGCTGAAAAGTGCAAAGGCTAAAAAAGTGCAAATGCTAGTGATGTCACTGATGTGCCGAGGCTTCGAAGCACATGTCGAGTAATGGAGGGGGCGTTTCCGCGAAGCACGTATCGAGGCTTGCTTCATTTAGGGGCGGAGCCGAAAATGATGACGTCCGAAGCCTCGCTGCCCGGCTGTACCATGTGACTGTTTCAGGAAGTGGTTCAGAGGTGGTTCTATGTGGTTCAGGTTTGACAGCAGGATAAACCTCACAGGCTCCGTCCAACATGTGGGTTTATGACGGAGGGTCAGGATCAGAGCAGAGTTTGGACAGAGTTTGGACAGAGTTTGGACAGAGTTTGGACAGAGTTGGAAACTAGAGTTTGGACAGAGTTTGGAAACTAAGTTTGGACAGAGTTTGGACAGAGTTTGGACAGAGTTTGGACAGAGTTTGGACAAAGTTTGGAAACTAGAGTTTGGACAGAGTTTGGAAACTAGAGTTTGGACAGAGTTTGGAAACTAGAGTTTGGACAGAGTTTGGACAGAGTTTGGACAGAGTTTGGAAACTAGAGTTTGGACAGAGTTTGGACAGAGTTTGGACAGAGTTTGGACAGAGTTTGGACAAAGTTTGGAAACTAGAGTTTGGACAGAGTTTGGACAGAGTTTGGAAACTAGAGTTTGGACAGAGTTTGGACAGAGTTTGGACAGAGTTTGGAAACTAGAGTTTGGACAGAGTTTGGACAAAGTTTGGACAGAGTTTGGACAAAGTTTGGACAAAGTTTGGACAGAGTTTGGACAGAGTTTGGACAGAGTTTGGACAGAGTTTGGAAACTAGAGTTTGGACAGAGTTTGGAAACTAGAGTTTGGACAGAGTTTGGACAGAGTTTGGACAGAGTTTGGACAAAGTTTGGAAACTAGAGTTTGGACAGAGTTTGGACAGAGTTTGGAAACTAGAGTTTGGACAGAGTTTGGAAACTAGAGTTTGGACAAAGTTTGGACAGAGTTTGGACAGAGTTTGGACAAAGTTTGGACAGAGTTTGGACAGAGTTTGGAAACTAGAGTTTGGACAGAGTTTGGAAACTAGAGTTTGGACAGAGTTTGGACAGAGTTTGGAAACTAGAGTTTGGACAGAGTTTGGAAACTAGAGTTTGGACAGAGTTTGGACAGTTTGGAAACTAAAGTTTGGACAGAGTTTGGAAACTAGAGTTTGGACAGAGTTTGGACAGAGTTTGGACAGAGTTTGGACAGTTGGAAACTAGAGTTTGGACAAAGTTTGGACAGAGTTTGGACAGAGTTTGGAAACTAGAGTTTGGACAGAGTTTGGACAGAGTTTGGACAGTTTGGAAACTAAAGTTTGGACAGAGTTTCTACAGTTTGGAGATCGTTTGAAGAGTTTAGAGAGAGAGATCATTTGAAGATTTAGGAGAAGAGAAGGATGAGTAAAAGGATGGAGCCAGTGAAGAAGAGGAGTGTTAAACGGATCGTATTAAATGGGAGTTGAATGTGACTTTAAATTTTACACTGTCAGGTGAATATCATACATCATGAACCAAAATGGAGGAGAGGAAAAGTAACATCATTAGTTTTCTGCTTAGTCTTTACAGTACAAAGTTGTTTTGCTTGAAGAGTCTTTTTATTTTTTGCAAGTCTTCAGTTATATTCTGAGTTATATTTTCCAACTGTATCTTGTATTTTTATTTTAAGAGGTAGTGAACAGTCAGGTTTGATTCGTGTGTGTGTGGTTTTGATTGAACTAACGCCTGCCTGCGATGAACTCAGAGCAGAGGTCAGATTCTACCTACCACCATTTGGGAGAAATTTACACACAGAGAATACATTCAAAAATATTATAAAATAGAATTAATATTATAAAAAATAAACAAAGCTAAACTTAAATATTGCACATTTCCATTGCACTCCATCTGTTTGTGATCTAATTTATGTCTCCTTTTTCTCCTGGGCCAAGCAATTATCAATTAAAATACAAGTACCACTGGATGTAAAAACTGAAAAGGAAAGACAATAAAATCAATAAACTACTTTTAAAACCAATCGTGCAGTTATTTTGTTTGTGCAAATATGTTTGTTTAAAGTGCTGTGCTGTTGAACTACATGTGCGAGTTAAAGTGCTGAAGTGAAAAAAGGGGCCTGTGTTCATATTTAAGTGACAAACAGCTGTTTGTCACAAGTGCAGGGCTGTCAGACTCATGTTAGTTCAGTTCCACATTCAGCTAAATTTGATCTGCAGTGGGCCGGAGCAGTAAAATAAAAACAGAATAATATATACATAATGTCAACTCCAAACTTTCCTCTATGTTTTAGAGTGAAACAAGGAAAATTATATTATGAAAATGTTTACATCAACAAACTATCCTTTCAAACAATGTGAATATCATGAACAAACTGAATTAATAAGTGCAATTTTAATAAAATTATGCTTCAGTTTATCATTTACAGACATAATATTGTTAAAATTGCACTTGCTTCTCGTAAGACATTTCGGGTTATTCACAGTTTTTGCAAAATTAGTGTAAATACATGAAAATCTTTACATTTGAAAAGAGAAAAAATTGGAGTTGTGAGTATTTATAGGTTATTACCACAGTATTTTACTGATCCAACCCACTTTAGATCATACTGGTCTGAATGTGGAACCTGAACTAAAAGGATTATTAATATCTTCAGTGTAATTTTTGTATTTCACACATTCATCCCCAGGGTCAGACTGGACCCTTTGGCGGGCTGGATTTGGCCCCCGGGTTTGCAGCTGATATGGCAGCCCTCTACTCCTATGGTGCCTTCAATGACCTATCAGGAAGATGGTCCTTTCCACTAGTGCATTTGAAATTACAAGTGTGTTGCGTTTAAGTGTTTTTGTTATAGTAGTGAAATGAAAAATGGCTGACACACATTTTATCAAGGATAAAATCGTTACCTCCGCCAAGGAGGTTATGCTTTCATTAGGGATATTCTGTTAGTTAGTTAGTTAGTTAGTTAGTTAGTTAGTTAGTTAGTTAGTTAGTTAGTTAGTTAGTTAGTTAGTAAGATAACCCCAAAAGTTATGGACGGATTTTGATGAAAATTTCAGGAAATGTTGATACTGGCACAAGGAACAAATGATTAAATTTGGTGGTGATGGGGGGGGGGGGGGGGGGTTTATCTAGTTTTAGATGTGTTAAAGCATTTATTACCCCCCACCCCCCCAAAAAAAAAAAAAAAAAAAAGGAGGCAAGGGGTATTGTTTTTGGTTCGGTTGAATTCAGACCAAATAGTGTTTATAGATTACCAGTGACCCAGAATAAATGTGATTACATTTTGGGAAAAGTAGGTCAAATTTTCAATTTTTTATGAATTTTTTCAAATCTTTTTTTCCCCATTTACTTATAGTGGGTGAAATTTCAAACATCTATAAAATCATCAATTTTGTTTCAACTTACTTCAGACTTGGCACAAATATAGAGGTGATTGACATGATGACGTCAGCACACAGACATGATGACATCAGCACGCAGACATGATGACGTCAGCACACAGACATGATGACATCAGCACGCAGACATGATGACATCAGCTGGACTGATATCAAATTAAGCAACAATATGTGTGAGGGGCGGGGTTTGTCGTGCCTGGAATGACTTGTTTTTTTTTAATTGTTATTTAAATTCTTTTGTTGTTTTGTATTTACATGTGCAAATTCAAAGACAGGATACTCAAAATAAATGCACAATATCCAGGATACTGTCGTTCTTATGAAGCCAGGAAATTATCAATACAGTCGATAGAAGTGATCGACCATGAGCTTTACAGGAGGAGGCATGAGTGTGTGTGTGTGTGTGTGTGTGTGTGTGCATGCCTGTGTGTGTGTCTCTATTGTGTTCTTCAGAGAGTCATAAAGCACAATAGCTTACAGTTTTCTCTCACACACACACACACACACACACACACACACACACACACACACACACACACACACACACACACACACACACACACAGATAACCTTACAAGTGTATAGTGGCTCCTGGCAGTTCTGGACTCAGTTCTGGACTCAGTTCTGGATTCAGTTCTGGACTCAGTTCTGGACTCAGGTCTGGACTCAGTTCTGGACTCAGTTCTGGACTCAGGTCTGGACTCAGTTCTGGACTCAGATCTGGACTCAGGTCTGGACTCAGGTCTGGACTCAGATCTGGACTCAGGTCTGGACTCAGTTCTGGACTCAGATCCGGACTCAGGTCTGGACTCAGTTCTGGACTCAGGTCTGGACTCAGTTCTGGACTCAGGTCTGGACTCAGGTCTGGACTCAGTTCTGGACTCAGATCTGGACTCAGGTCTGGACTCAGATCTGGACTCAGTTCTGGACTCAGATCTGGACTCAGGTCTGGACTCAGGTCTGGACTCAGTTCTGGACTCAGATCTGGACTCAGATCTGGACTCAGTTCTGGACTCAGGTCTGGACTCAGTTCTGGACTCAGGTCTGGACTCAGGTCTGGACTCAGATCTGGACTCAGTTCTGGACTCAGGTCTGGACTCAGGTCTGGACTCAGTTCTGGACTCAGGTCTGGACTCAGGTCTGGACTCAGTTCTGGACTCAGTTCTGGACTCAGTTCTGGACTCAGTTCTGGACTCAGTTCTGGACTCAGGTCTGGACTCAGATCTGGACTCAGTTCTGGACTCAGTTCTGGACTCAGGTCTGGACTCAGGTCTGGACTCAGGTCTGGACTCAGGTCTGGACTCAGTTCTGGACTCAGGTCTGGACTCAGGTCTGGACTCAGTTGTTCCCTCTTTCTAAATTCTCGGTGTCTGTAATGTTGATGGAATGCCAAACAAACAGACGTGTCTCAACATCACAGAGTTTACGGTGAAAGGATGAGAGGAAGAGAGTGAGCGAGGGGGATCAGAGAGAGGGGAGATGGATCAGTGAAAGAGGGGAGGGGGAGGGGAGGGAGAGGGGGAGGGGGAGGGGAGGGGGAGATGAAAGGGGTGAGGGTGCAGAGTAAGACAGGACAGAGGAGAGGGTTCAGGAGAGTATACGATGGAAAAGAGCAATGGAATGTGGAAAGTGGAGGGTGGAGAAGGAGTAGAATGAAAGGAAAGGGAGACAGATGGGTGGGAGGAGAAGGAGGAGAGGAATGAAAGGATAGAGGAGCGTGACGATAAGACAAAAGCAAACCAGCGAACAAGAGGATGGAGAGAAGAGGAGGAGGAGAGAAAGGAGAGGTGAACAAGGAGGATGGACAGATGGTGGGATGAGAGAAAGAGATGAAAGACAGAAGGAAGAAAAAAAGAGGGAAAACAACAGCAATACACTGTAAAAAAACAAAACAAAAAAACAAACAAACAAAATTGTATTGTTCCGGCAGCAGGGGCGCCAAAAAATGGTTAAATAACAGAAAATAACCATCTCATAAAAATACAGTAATTTTCCATAATTCAAATACAGTTTTTGCCCTAACTTTACATGAGATTTTGCATATTTTTTTTGACTTTTTAATGTTTAATAAAGAATATTTACATGTATTAAAACAATCAAATTCCCTATAAATATATATATAAATAATTTTCAGTGAGACTCAGTTGTCCAATCCACTGATAAAAACTGTATTTGGACAGTTTATCAGTGCTTATACATGTTATACATTCACAAAAATACATTTATTCAGCATTTTTGTTGTGAAACCTCCTGTAATTACACAAGATATTTGTCAATTAACAAACAAGTCTGGTTCAACTGACAGAACTAATATGTATTTTTAATTGTCAGTAATTTCATCTCGTTTTATCATTTTTTACAGTATTAAACTTTAAATTAACGGTTTAATCACATGAATAGAAAAGAAATATTTGTGAAATTACGATACATTTGCAAATGTATTTTAACTGTATTTTTCTGTGAAAAAGAAAAAAAATTCTTTTAAAAAATTTAAATTTTTTGGTTACTCACAGTTACAGTTTTTTCATGTTATTTTCCATTTGACATGTAAAATCACAGTCTGTTTTTGTCGTTTCATTGATATTTTCCTGTATCTGAAAAATAAAGGAAAAATCTGTAAAATGAACACTGAAAATTCTGTTAAATTACAGATTTTTTCTACAGTGTAGGTCTACCAAGAGGTGATGAAAAGAGACAAACACCAGAAAGAAGTGGAAAAAAGAAAGAAAAAAAAAAACAGGTGCAGGGAGACGATGGTAAGATGCAGAAGGAGGAGAGGATGTAAACGGTGGAAAACAGAAGAGGACAGAAGGATTACCAAGAGAGTCTGAGGAAAGCAGACAGATCTGCTGTGCAGCCCTTCAAAGCCCTGCCCCCCCTGCAGCGTTCGCCACCCAGATATTTGTCGTATCTGTCATCGGAACAAAAACACATCATGCAACAACAGGATCAGCGCCGCCGTGAAAGCAAACAGAAAAAAAAGACAAACATAAAGTCAGAACGGGAAGGACTTTGATTTTCCAGCTGATGCTCTGCATGTATTTTAGAGTTTGGACTGGGGGGGGGGGGGGGGGGGGGGGGGGCTCAGACATGTGTAATTCACTTATATTTAACCCTGTAACGTCTGAAACATTAAATCAGTCGTGGCTTTTCCATCGGAGATCTGCACAAAACGTGACCAATATTTACTAAATGTTGAAAAAACACAAGTGCGTAAAGTCGGTTTATCCATTAAATCACAAATGCGATGATTTGTTTATTTATTATCGTGAAATGACACGAGAAGTCAGTCCATAAACATGGACAAACATAAATTAGGGATGTAACGATTACCGGTATAACGATAAACCGCAGTAAAATCACAGACAGTTAGTATTACCGTTTAAATTCTAATTCTCATGATAACTGTGTTTGATTATCGCACTTTTCCAGAGAAAACTCCGATGTAAAGATCTGCTTTCATGTCAAATATTTGAGTATAGTTTTAATTTATTACAATTTTAATTTTCTATACCTAATACTTGGAACCAATATTCACTTTTAAAGTCTTTGAAAAGGTTCGTTAAGCATCTGTGTGTTATTTATGCAATAAATTATATACATTTTTCAAATCGGATTTTGTATTTTTTGTGTTTTTTGTCCTTTTATGTTTTTATAGTAGGTTAAAGTGAAAAAATAATAGACAGATGATATAGGTGAAGTGCTGAAAAAACAGATCCCAAACATGGGTATAGTAAACATTTGTTTCTATAGTATATAAAGGCAAAATCAAAAGGACTGAAAAACAGACAGAATAGGCTCAGACCACTAAGGGTTAATATTGGAATGTTTCTGCCACAGAAGGGACACTGTGTATATTTATTTATTTATTTAAAATACAACTTGGTTAAATTATTTCAGTGTGTGTATTAGTACTTTTTGAACATTTTGAGCACAATTTGAACAATACTGTAATAATAATGATAACTGTGATATGACATTTTCGTATTGCTACATCCCTAACATAAATATGGTGTTGATTTACAGATATATTCATTATTATTATTATAATTATTATACATTACTCCTCTATCTCGTACTAAATTTAAAAATGATCGGGTTTCCTGGTGTGTCCACACATACCGGCATGTTTCTTCTTCTTCTTCTCATGTTGAAATGTTTCTTAACATCTGTTTTTTAATTCACCTGACTCTAGTTGTGAAAAAGGGTCTTCCCATTGCAGTTATGAAATTGTCATTTTCTATTAGGTACATTTTTATGCTCAAGTTATATTTACGTCATACGAGGGTCAATGGAAAAGCGACTACTGACAGAACATCCCAGTTCTTTGAAACTGGAGCCTTTATTGGCCCTTCTGAAAAAAAAAACAATTTTTTTTTTCAAATATTAATTTCCATGTATGAGTTTCAATTTTGTATCATATTTGATCCATCGGTTCTCAACGCTCAAATATTATTATTTTTGAACAAACAAAAACATAATATAACACAAACATGTCTAACAAATTGGTAATTCCTTTTCTAAATTGCCAAAGTTCCGCCTCCTTCCATCAATAATGAATTAATTAATAAAAGAACATTGTTGTTATACTTTTAGTACCTTTCAAAATAATGGCGGCATTTTTTATGTGTGTTCTTATCAGTTTTCAGTTTGCTTTTACTGACTTTCATTGTGTTTGTGTATTTTTATTGTGGATGTACGGCTGTGATTTCCATTTCATGTAACTGCTGCTGCTGTCATGGCCAGGACACTAATGAAAAAGAGATTTTTAATGTCAATGAACTTTTTTTTTCCTGGTTAAATAAAGGCTATAATAATAACTAGAAAAGCACTCAGAGCGCAGACCTCCACCAAGGCCGATCAGTCCCCCCCCCCCCCCCCCATCACCACCAAAATGTAATCATTTCTTCCTTGTGCCAGTATCAACATTTCCTGGAAGTTTCATGAAAATCTGTCCATAACTTCTTGAGTTATCTCACTAACAAACAAACAAAAAATTCCTCCCCCTGGTGGATTATCTGTGTATTGCATGTATCTAATTGTATACATCAGGTTTTTGAAGACAAAAAAAATCACAGTGATCATGTAGAGGGCTTCAAAACTCATGTATCAACAAGTGTTCAGAGAACGCAAACCTCCGCCAAACACCCCCAACACTGTGCATGTGTGGACCGACTGTTTCTGTTGAAATTCAACAGTTTCCAGCTTGTTCCATACAGCAGAAAAACTGCGGTCAAACATGGTAAAAAAAAATAACAAAAGTCAACAGAGTGCAACGTAAGAGAAATGGAGCGGAACGATATTTCGTACAAAGTTGAAGCTTGGTCCCAGTCATGTGTCTGTCCAATTAGATTCAATTCACATCAGTATTAGTTGAGTTCTAATTTTAAATGTGTGGGAAATGGGATTTTCAGTGTTCAATGTAAACGTCCACAGAGTCCACATTCCACAGTGGATGTGGACAATTTAGTTCCAGATACAAGAGTTTGGTCTAAGCTACAGGTGGATCCAACTGGAGGAGAATCGGAGTCGTTTGGAATTTTTTGATGAATTTTGGAAAATGTCTCAATGATGACAGATGGAAAACTGTAGATGTTGTGACCTTGAACTTTGGCCTACAGGGTGGGGAAGCAAAATGTACAATGAACATTTAGTTGTTTTTTCTCAGCAGACACTACGTCAGTTGTTTTGAACCCAAACATATACTGATGTCATAATCATACCTAACACTATTATCCATACCTTTTCACAAACTTTTGCCCATATGAGTAATCAGGAAAGCAAACGTCTAAGAGTGTGTGATTTGCTGAATGCACTCGTCACACCAAAGGAGATTTCCAAAATAGTTGGAGTGTCCATAAAGACTGTTTATAATGGAAAGAAGAGAATGACTATGAGCAAAACTATTACCAGAAAGTCTGGAAGATACTATTAAAGAAGAATGGGAGAAGTTGTCACCCCAATATTTGAGGAACACTTGCACAAGTTTCAGGAAGCGTGTGAAGGCAGTTATTGAGAAAGAAGGAGGACACATAGAATAAAAACATTTTCTATTATGGACATTTTCTTGTGGCAAATAAATTCTCATGACTTTCAATAAACTAATTGGTCATACGCTGTCTTTCAATCCCTGCCTCAAAATATTGTACATTTTGCTTCCCCGCCCTGTACTGGGACCAGAATGTACTGGGTTGGTCCCAGGGCCTAGGCCTATCTGTGGGGAAGATTTGGGAAAGATGGGTGGAAGAGTTTTACACTAAAGTTGATAACAAACAAACAAACAAACAAACACATGAACAACAAGAAAAGCACTCGGAGACCGCAGACCTCCGCAAAGAGAGACCCCCCCCATCACCACCAAAATGTAATCATTTCTTCCTTGTGCCAGTATCAACATTTCCTGATAATTTTGTGAAAATCCGTCCATAACTTTTTGAGTTATCTTGCTAACAGACAAACAAACAAACAAACATGCACGCACGCAAACCCACAAAGAAAAGTGATCACAATCTGCAAAGGGAACATTCACACAAATAAAACAAGTTTACGTAGTGACATGAGGATAATTCACACTTTTTTCACAGAGGCAGATGAAGAGCATGAACCCATAAAGACCCAAACATCCAAAACCATCTACTGATCTAAACTGTTTAACACCTGATGATCCATTAGTTCTATCAATACGTGTCAATAATTAGTGTAAAATACAGTTCTTCATCTTTTCATGGTCGTCAGATATGACCATATTTGAACGTTCGGAGGCTCTGTAGTTACCGTGGAAACACCGTTATCTTCTACAACACTGATTCACCAGTCAAACCCATGGAGTTGGATCAGTGACAGTGGATGGACACACTGGGTTTATGTTCAGTTAATGACAGATTTACTGGAAAAAGTCACTTTTTTCTCTAGTTTTCTGTTTCTGATATAATAACCCTCAACTTTAATCTGAGCTTTAATGAACATCTACATGATCAGTAAATTAAAAAATGGAAAATACCATATTTTCAATGGAAAAGTGTCAAATATAAAGGATTACATTATAACAAAAGGCGATAAATCACTTCAAAAATGTCAAATATAGAGGGAAAATCATTTGGGAACTGCCACAAAAGTAGCTCTGGGTCTTTAAGGGTTAATTCACATTGTGTCATAAAGTGACAAAAGAATGTCATGTTTTTTAACACACATCGAGTCGTTGATTCACCAGTAAAACCTATGGAATTGGGTCAGTGTTCAGTTGTTGATATCTTTGCTGAAAAAGTCACTTTTTCTTCAGTTTTCTGTTTTAAATGTAATAAGTTTTGAATTTACTTTGACTATTCATGAACATCTAAATTAAATATAGGGAAATATATGATTTACAGCGAAAAATGCAAAATACAGAGGGTAAATTTATGATAAATGATGATAAGTCACTTCAGTAAAAGTTAAATAGACAGAAAAGTTAATTTGGAACTGAAACAGAAGTGTCACTGGGTGTGAATGGGTTAATATGAGTCTGTGTGTTCATGTGTGGGTGAATTACAGACAGAAGAGTTAGACTTGCAAAAGTTTATCGTCTTCTGAGAGGTAATTTGCAGTTCAGAAAAGAGAGACGTAGACATCAAAAGCACATCAGACACAACAACAATAATCCCAGATCATCTGTGGCCGTCGTAGCAGCATCAGGTGTTAGTGTTGGTAAATGTGAAACAGCTGATCCAAAGGAAACCAGTGGTTCCAGGTACAACAAGCCCCGCCCCTCACATGTATTGTATCTTATGTTGTCATCGATGCAGCTGATGTCATCATGTCTATGCATGTGCTGATGTCATATCAACTGCCTCTATATATGTGCAGAGTTTGAAGGAAATTGAAACAAAATTTACGTTTTTATTGACGTTTCAAATTTCGCCCATTTTAAGTAAATGGGGAATTTTTTTTTTCTAAATTAATAAAAATTTGAACTTTGACCTACTTTTCCCAAAATGTAATCACATCTATTCTGGGCCTCTGGTAATCTATAAACCCAATTTGGTAGGATTTCAACCAATAGTTTTGCTGCTACAGACATTTGAAATTTTGCCCATTATAAGTAAATGGGAAAAAAAAAAAAAAAAAATCACAAAAAATTTTAACTTTGACCTACCTTTTCTGAAATGTAATGACATATATTATGAGTCACTAGCAATCTATAAACCCAATTTAGTATTAATTTAACTAATAATTTTGCTGCTATTGACATTTGAAATGTTGCCCATTATAAGTATATGGGGGGAAAAAAATTAAAAATTCATAAATCTTTTTTTACTTTGGCCTAGTGTTTCTAAAATGTTACAATAGTTTTGCTGCTTGCGTTAACAAACAAACAAACAAACAAACAAACTGAACCACAAACAATACCCTTTGCCTCTCCTTCGGGGGGCAGGGTAATAAACGTCGCAGCAGATAAACAAACACATCCAAACTATTTAACCCACGATAAATTGTGTGTCAGCCATTGTTCATTTCACTACAATAACAAAAGCACTTAAACACAACACACGTGTAATTTCGCATTCACTAGTGGAAAGGATCATCTTCCTGATAAGTCATTGAACGCACCATAAGAGTAGTGCGCTGCCATGTCGTGTTGTTTTCTAAAGTCATAAAAAATTTGAACTTCGACCTACTTTTCCCAAAATGTAATCAGATCTGTTCTGGGTCACTGGTAATCCATAAACTCAATTTAGAGTGTTAAACAAACAGACCAAACCAAAAGCACACAGGTACTTTATGTATAACTGTATGACTGATCATGTGATTTCTACATGATGTAAAAGTTCTCTAACAGTTTAATTCAGTTGTGGGAACAGTAGTATATATGTGTGTGTGTGTGTGTGTGTGTGTGTGTGTGTGTGTGTGTGTGTGTGTGTGTGTGTGTGTGTGCTATGTTTTTGTTTCCTCTGTCATTCCTGTGTGTTATCATGGACTGGAATGACTGTGGGCTTGTTCTCACCTGTGAGTGCCAGTGTACGAGTGCAGGACGACAGGATATTACCTTTTGATATCTTGAGACCTGGAAAAAAAAAGTCAATAAAGACAAAAGCTCATTTATCCTCTGTAGGTATCAGCCACTACAGGGAGCAGAGAACACCGGCTGGGTACTGATGTTCTTATTATACCAATGAACTGTCTTCTACCTTTGTTCAAAAGCCAGTATTTTTCAGTGTTTGTCCACTTAAACCTTTGACTTTGCGTCTGCAGGATGTGTGTAGTATTTTACAGTGTGAGTGTTGAAGAAGAACAGGTCGATTCAATGTGATTCTAACATTAATTAATGCCACAGTCGAGGCCACAGTGGGATTTAGCCTCAGAGATTTGTGGATTTATTAATATGGAAAACAAACTCCACTCTTCTCTTTTTAATCAAGCCTTTAGCTGTACAGTTTTTCTGTTTCTTTGTAAATTTGTTTCCCTGTTTCAGACGGGTCAAAGTATCAGCCTGCATTAAACAAAGGAAACAACAGAGTAGAGCAGAGGCTGAAATGACTCAAACTGGAATAAAAACGGTTCTATTCTTCATTATAACCTGGAAGGAGAGTGGTGAGTCATGATGACTGAGAAAAAAAAACAACAGAATGATCATGACTGGAGATCGCATAAATGTGTGGTCCAACCATGGAAAACTCACAGCTGTGTTCAAACTAACAGTATTTAGACCTGGGGGGGGGGGGGGGTCACATCCTGCCCAGTCTGACCTTTAGTGGCACAAACCAGCCAAATAATAGAGTTTTTTTTAGATTGATTTCATTTCTCAGAATTAGGCTAAAGTTGAAATGCTTTTTAAAAAAAAATTACATATATTTATTATTATTTATTTATTTATTTATTCATTTATTTTCATTCATTTTCTGAATCCACTTTATCCTCACTAGGGTCATGGGGGTCTCTTGGAGCCTATCCCAGCTACTTATGGGTGAAGGCGGGGTTCACCCTGGACATGTGACCAGTTCATCCCAGACTGAACATATAGAGACAAACAACCACTGTCACATTCACACCTATGGGGGATTTAGATGAACCCATTAACCTATCAGTGCATGTCTTTGGATGGTGGGAGGAGCCAGAGTGTGTGTGTGTGTGTGTGTGTGTGTGTGTGTGTGTATATATATACATATGTCCATAACTAACGGAACTAACGCTGGCATGAAATGAAAGTGAAACTTTATATTTTGTCAACGTCCAACTCCGGGTTCTATTCCTCTGTTATACAGCGTGTGTGAGTGAGTGAGAGAGAGAGAGAGAGAGAGAGAGAGAGAGAGAGAGAGAGAGAGAGAGAGAGAGAGCTAGTGTAAGTGTTTTAGAACTACCGTAGTCCATAGGCGGTAAACAACGTCCATCTTATTAACATCTCTTTCCTCGTTGTTGTCTTTCACCGGGACCTGAACTGATCCAAACTGGACTGTAATGATGGTGGAGGGTCTGCAGTCTCTTGTTTCCAGGTTCACATCATTTTTGTTGTTGTTGTTGTTGTTTTTTGACCTTATATCAGCTGCTATTTGCTATTTCGGGTCAATGTGTGCATCTTTCAATACGTCCATGTGGAACTTGTGCAGATTTAAAGTTCCACATCAAACAATGTCTTTTGTTTCTTTTTCTTTTTCTCATCATACTGTGCTGTTTCGGTACAGCTGTGGACCGAACCGAACAGGTGTGTACCGAAATGGTTCGGTTCGGCTCGGCACGTGTACCGTTACAGGCCTAATATATATATATATATATATATACACACACACACACACATAGCAGGATTAATCAGGGTTAAAGTGTGAAAGTGTGGTTCAGGAAACACCAGACGTCATTTTCCCACATGGATCTGCCTCTGACTCACATCATCAATATAAGATCTGGACCAGAATTGAATGCGTCCCAGGACAGACGTAAAAGTTATGATATTTACTGTGACGTTGCATGAGCAAAAAGGTAAAGGGGGTGGAATGAAACAGGACTTATTTTTGGTCAGACAGTAAACATAACGATGCTTGGTCTAAAAATAGATCAGTCCAGTATTTTTCTCCATCTGAAGTTTAATGATGTAAAAAATAAAAAAAATAAACAAAAGTAACAGGCGTAGGGGTTCTCCTGGGATATACTGTTAGAACAGATGTGATCCACAAACACATCTCTTGATGTGTTTTCTATCCCTTTAGTGTCCTGGGAATGACAGTCTTTTGTGCTGAACAGTATTATCCACAGTGGAATGGCACTCCTGATGAAGAGCACTCCTAATGTAAATACAATTATAGCACCAGCCTCAGCGTAATAACAGTGGATTGAAATTGACTTTTATTCTGTTGTACTCTGTTTCTGTGATGTACTCAGGTGGAATACCAGAGTGAGTGTTGAAGTGTTACAGTGTGTGTGTGTGTGTGTGTGTGTGTGTGTGTGCGTTCATCTCATCATCCATGTAATGCTATTGTCTGCATCTTCTCCACACTTGTATAATCCACCTGAACCAAATCAGACGTAGCGGCACAAAGTGTAATTGAATTGCTCAGTTCGTGTTGATGTTTTGTTTGTGTTAAGAATGAAAAAGACTCAACATTAACCAAGACCTCACAGGAAATGATGTCACCTACCAAGACTAACAACTGATGGAAATGTACAGATTTCATATATTTGATTAAATATGTTTATAACAATATTATAATGACACTGGGATTGAGACATAAAGACCCAAATATCCACCATCAACCACAAGCATCTACTGATCTAAACTGTTTAAAACCTGTTGATCCATTAATCCTATTAATACATGTAAATGATTGGTGTAAAATACAGATATGACCCATTTAGACATTCAGAGGCTCCGTAGTTACCATGGAAACACTGTCATCTTCTACAACATTGATTCACCAGTAAAACCCATGGAGTTGGATCAATAACAGTGGATGAAATGAACAAAAATGAAGAAAGAAACTGTACAAAATGATAAATAATGTGAAAAAATAAGCAACAGACTGAGTAAATTAAAGTAAAACACTATAAAATAAGCAACAAAATGAACAAAAACAGCCAAAGTAATGAATAAAAGGAATAAAAATTAATAATAATAATAATAATAATAATAATAATAATAATAATAATAATAATAATAATAATAATATAATAATCAACAAAAATGATAAGTAATACTAACAAAATAAGACACAAACCGCATAAAATTGAAGAAAAATAATGAAATAGGCAAGAAAATATGGAAATGAAACAAACAAAAAAATCAAACAAAAATGATGGAAAATTAATTAAACAGCCAACAAAATGAAGCCAAACAGCCAAAGTAATCAATAAAATGAACAAAATTAATACAAATACAAGGAAAAAAAACAATCAGCAAGAACAACAAAAACCACAAACTGAACAAAATCAAAATTTTTTCATGGTCATCAGACATGACCATATTTGGACGTTCAGAGGTTCTGTAGTTACCGTGGAAACACCGTCATCTTCTACAACAGTGGTGTCAAACATGCGTCCCGGGGGCCAAAAAAAGTTCCTCTCTAGGTGATTCTGTCTGATTTTAAGTGTGATGAGATATTTAGACTAGAAATGAGAAAAATACACTGGGTCAGATTTAGATTTTTGCAGAGCATGCATCATCCCATCCACTGCAACTGGTACCGTCACTGTAACTTTACTGTTCTAGACAAACCTGATCTGCACTAACAGGTTTGAGTGGAAATCAGGTGCTTGTTATTGTTATTAAACTGTAATTAACAGTTGTTTGTTTTTAAACAAATTTGAGTAAGGCTCTCATAATTCATGCATGAAAGGGTTAAAAATGGCAAATTTATTACGTTATCGGCTGTTATTACATTATTGGCTTCTCAACATGTGACTAGGGACGGGAATGGAGAACCAGTTCCCAGTAGATCGATTCCTTGGAATCATTTGCCTGCTTAACGATTCTGCTTATTGATTCTGCCTCTGTTGTGCACGCGTGATGACGTCACGCGTACGCTGCATTGTTTTGGTCAGAACGTAGACAACATGGTGTTGAGGAAGAAACAGTCTAAACAGACCACACCAGGTCCAAACAGACCACACCAGGTCCAAACAGACCACACCAGGTCCAAACAGACCACACCAGGTCCAAACAGACCACACCAGGTCCAAACAGACCACACCAGGTCCACTGGAACACTGTCAAAGCTTTCATTTCTTCTAAAGGTGGAATCCCTCCAATCTCCTCAAACATTTGTCCACATGTGAATCATTTAAAGGAATGTCACGTATTTGATTCTCTACTTAAGAGACACTTGTGAATGTAGCGGCAGAGTGAACACTGGGCCCAGTTCCGGTTCCGGTTCGGGCAACAAACGTCGTAACTCCTCAAATACAAATTTCCGAAGGTAAGAAGGGAAAGGAAATGAGGTGCACAACAACGGGAGACAAGCCGAGCCGAGCCGAACCGGTTCCATGTAGTAGAAATGCAGCAATAGAGGAATTAGTAAAGAGTCTGTAGTTTCACTTTCACTGCACCCCCCCACCCCCCACCCCCGAACCAGGCCCAGCATCATCTGTTCTTATTATTAGTTCATACTGTATATGTTCTATTTTCTGTGCAGATGGAAATATAAAAGACAGTTCATGCAAACACACCTGTTTGGACTCTTTTATTCCCTCACCCAATGAGAATTGATAAGAGAATTGATAAGGAATCGGATCGATAAGCAATATCGATAATGGAATCATAATCGTTAAATTCTTAACGATTCCCATCCCTACATGTGACCCATAAATGAACCTGATGAAGAGCTCAGTTAGGAGGTTCTTCAACTACCTGTTCTCTACTTATAGCTTTGGACACACGGGTCACACTGATTTCTGTACGATAACCGATGACGAGCTCCAGCTGTAAATTAGAAAGAGAAAAGGGGTCAATTGAAATAGAAGCACAGATAGTCCAAGAGGCCCCGTGTTGTTTGACTTAATCAATACACAGACAGAGGCAGACGGAGCACAGCGGCATGCATACTGATACTGCAGAAAACAGCCTTTTCTGATCAAATACTGCAGGAGCAGACGCCACAGACAGGACGCTCTGAGGAACGGACACTTCATGATTTAGTAAAACACAGTCTGAAACGTTTTTCATGTCAGAAGGGAACGGAGACGGAGGAGACGAACAGAATGAAAGGTGTGTGGGGTTGATTAGCCTAAAACTGCATGAATACTGATATGGATGATCCGATATGCAGATGACTGAAAACTGAGCGGACCACAGAGCACAAGCTTTAGTCCAGGGCTGTCCAGCTCATTTTGGTTCAGTTCCATATGCAGCCCAATTTGATCTGCAGTGGGCTGAACCAGTAAAATAATGACTTAATAACCAATAAATAATGACAAATCCAAGTTTTTCTTTTTCTTTTAGTACAAAAAAACCCCAATTAAATTATAAAACTTTTACTGCCCTCGCATCAAGTCTCTTCTTTTCGTATGCTAGACAGCTAGCTAACACGTGTGATGTAGGCTCCAATGATGACAAGATAGTCCTTTTCTCTTGTTTATTGTCTTCCGACATCACTTTTAGAACGTGTAAAAAGACAAATGATGTCCAAGGCAACACATGTTGGGACAAAAGTACTATGTTCTGCACAAACCCGCTTCTTCATTACATTCCCGTCATGCAGTATTCCCCGTACATGCGCTGAACACTCTGTGTAAAACTTAAAAACACTGTTTATATTTTGCCACTAGAAGGCACCAAACCATTACAAATGAACACAGTTATAAAACTTCAGCTAACTTAAATGTACAGGCAGAATAAAACCAGAAGCACTTGGAGAACGCAGACCTCCGCCAAGGCAGATCACCCCCCCACCCCCCGATCACCACCAAAATTTAATCATTTGTTCCTTGTGCCAGTATCAACATTTCCTGAAATTTTCATCCAAATCTGTCCATAATTTTTTCAGTTATCTTGCACACAGACAGACAGACAAACCAACGCCGACAAAAACAGAACCTCCTTGGTGGAGGTAAATATTTACATTTTACAAAAAAGATGTGAATAACCTGAAAAACTGAAATTTCATTTGAAAAATTAGTGCAATTTTAACAATACTACGCCTGGACTTCTTATTTCTACATGTACATTTACACACAGTGTTCCATAAACATTTGGTAACAGGCAGAATATTGTTTGACTTTTGGAGTTTGGAACTAAAATTTGAACAATTTCTACAATATTCCATCTTTTATTATTATGAACACAACTGCAGATCCCAGTGGATCCATAACTGCACTAAACATTTAGTAACAGGCAGAATATTGTTCAGATTTCACATTTCAGGTTGTTTGTTTTTATTTATGTATTTTTTTTAGGTTTATTGTGAAAGAATAGTTTTGTAAATGTATATATTTTCACAGTGTAATGTTATTTTTTTCACTTCAATTTTTTCCACATAATTTTTCACAAAGAAAATCTGTTGTTGTCATTATTTATGGGTTATTGTGTTGTTCTTTTGACTGTAGATCACATTGGTCTGTATGTGGAACCTGAACCAAAAGGATTTGTTCAGCCTGGACTGTTCAGGTTCATTTTTGCACTTTCATCCTGCAGGGCCGGAATGGAACCTTTGGTGGGCCAGATTTGGCCCCTGGGACGCATGTTTGACACCTATGCTGTAGTCAAACATAAACGACGACGGATTGTTAGAATGCCTGGGATTTCACGCAACCCTTACAACAGTTTTTAAAACCTAAAATTTCACCCAATCGTTTTCATAGAGAGTGTTAACGATCACAGTGCACATTGCATCACAGGAGAAAAAAAAAAAAAAAGGAAGTCTAGAAGTCCACTCTGAATACAAATGAACGGAGGAAAGATTAGTATTTAAACATCTTTGTGGAAAAACCCTCTGGAATGCGCTTTTCTCTCCTTATCTGAGCTGCATGAGGATTAGGAAACAGAGCAACGTTTTTACGTCGGCGCTGCATCTTTATTTGGCCGTTCTTGGCAAACGGATACAGAAAAAACAGCTAAACAGTGTCACAGGAACGGAAGACGCAAAGACCTCTGCAGAAGATTTAACTGTAAATGATATCACACACTGTTAAAAAAAAACAAACAAACAATATTATTCCTGCAGCTGGGGCACCGAAAAAATACTGTTAAATAACGGAAAATAACCATCTCATAAAAATACGGTACTTTTCCATAATTAAAATACAGTTTTTTGCCCTAACTTTACATGAGATTTTGCTTTTTTTTTTTTTTTTTTTTTTTTTTTTTTACTTTTTAATGTTTAATAAAGAATATTTACATGTATTAAAACAATCCAATTCCCTATAAATATATATATAAATAATTTTCACTGAGACTCAGTTGTCCAATCCACTGATAAAAACTGTATTTGGACAGTTTATTAGTGCTTATACATGTTATACATTCACAAAAATACATTTATTCAACATTTTTGTTGTGAAACCTCCTGTAATTACACAAGATATTTCTCAATTAACAAAAAAGTCTGGTTAAACTGACAGAATAAATACTTCTTTTACGGTTAATTGTCAGTAATTTAATCTTGTTTTATTATATATATATATATATATATATATATATATATATATTTTTTTTTTTTTTTTTTTTTTTTTTTTTTTTACAATATTAAACTTTAAATTAACAGTTTAATCTCATAAATAAAAAAGAAATATTGGTAAAATTATGATACATTTGCAAATGTATTTTAACTGTATTTTTCTGTGAAAAACAAAAAAATATTCTGTAAAAAAAAATGGAAATTTTATGGTTATTCACAGTTACAGTTTTTTCATGTTATTTTACATTTGACATGTAAAATCACAGTCTGTTTTTGTCATTTCATTGATATTTTCCTGTATCTTAAAAATTCAGGAAAAATCTGTAAAATAAACAGTGAAAATTCTGTTCAATTACAGATTTTCTTTTTACAGTGCAGGAATACTGAGAGGAAGAAACGGAGACCTCGTGTTGATTAGCTTAGTCCAAATAAATGCCAACTGATGGACAATGGTTGGGGATTAGACTTGCAGATCCTTCCAGAAAACCCTTTGAAACTTTCCCAGACCCTTTATCTCCTTCTTTTTCATCTGGTCGGTGCAGATTAGTCCAAATGCCAGGATAGAACGTTGATTAGCGTCAACTCTCATTCTTTGCACTGGAGTGAATCTGCAGCAGTCCCGGCCTAATGCCTGCGCATGCACTGGATTAGTTCAGATATTTTGATTTTCTCAAATGTGCTTTAATAAAACATGTCAAATGTCATTCTAATAAAGCCAGCTCCAAATGGACTGAACTGAACTGAACTCTGCATCATCAGAGTCCACCCTCTGTCATCCATTACACAGAGAATTCCACATTATTTTTGCTTTTTTCCCAAGAGAGATTGTAAATACTGTCAGTGTCTGCCACAGAATTATTGGGTTTCTTCAGGTTTTATGATACATTAAAGGGCTCATATTTGTCTAAACCCACTTTTCTTAGTCTGTGCTTCATTTCTTTGTATATTTGGACTCTGATAGTTCATACAGTTTACATTTGAACCCTCCAGCTGCTGCAAAACTACACTAAGAAATGATTCATGGGGTTAAGTTATGCTTAAAATCAAGAGCTTTTTCTGCTTCAAAAATTAAGTTTGTTACATGTACACATTGTAATCAGTTGATAAGTTATTTTATTTAAGTTGGTCTAAATGAAAAATAAGGAAAACAGTCTTAACTTGTTAACATCAGTTTTGAACAGACATTTCTGCCTTTAACTTAACATAGAAGTATATTAAGTTAGTCCAACTTACAAATCTCGTAATCTTCCTCTAAAAGCTGAGTACAAAGCTGACGTACCTGGACATGTTTTACTGACAGATCGAACCCACCACAAGAAATGGAGGGAAGAAAGAAAGAAAAGGAGAAACAAGATTTTGCACAGAACTATACTACACTTTAAGGCTTGATAGAATTTAGCTTTGTTTTATTCAGCTAATAACTATCAACACACACAACAAGAAATCATTTTTACACCACACTAAAGTTTTCTCCTCAGCTAGAGGTGGTAACATTTAAGCTAGTGACGTAAGACTTTTAGCTAACTGACGTAGCAATTTGACCATAACATTAGTGTTGTTAGATTTTATTTTATGGAAGCCAAATGGTGTTATGGTTATTGATTGGCACTGAATTTCTGCAACAGTAGTTTGAATTATTCAAGGACTGAATAATACACATTTTGCTCCTTTCTAATTTAACATTGCTGTACATATTGTGGCATGTTTGCCGCATTGCATTGTGGGTATTGGGTATTTTGTTGAAACTGTGTTCTTTTCTGGGCAGGGGTTCAGCAGGGTTGTGGTGGTGGTGTTCATTTGGAGTAAATGTGTGCATGCTGATGTTCATTGGCCTTTTTGTTTTTATTCTTGTGTTTTTATAGAACTGCACCAGGAGTCAGAGCCACAGACCAAACCAGGCCTTTAATGTTTATTAACAACCTTAGCCACAATGTTCAATGTAAGTCCTCACTAGGTACAGTTACATAATGTTGTTCAAATCAGATTTATTTTTCCGGAGGAAACTAATTTAGAACTAAAGTATTTTCTCTTCTGTCTCCATGGAAATGTTAAACCTGAATAAAGGTTTACATGAGGTATTAATGAGGTAGATCAGTGAGCTAAAGGGTTTGTGCTGTAGCGCTCACATTGCCTTGTTCTGGCAGCCCTTCTGTTAGCTTAGCCCTTCTGTTAGCTTAGCCCTTCTGTTAGCTCAGCTTAGCCCTTCTGTTAGCTTAGCCCTTCTGTTAGCTTAGCCCTTCTGTTAGCTTAGCCCTTCTGTTAGCTTAGCTTAGCCCTTCTGTTAGCTTAGCCCTTCTGTTAGCTTAACTTAGCATAGTCACTGCATTTCTATGTTCACATGTAGCCAGTTTTTTAAAGGTGATTTGTCGTCTTTTCTCAGTGATTTTGTGAAATCCGATTCTCTCTAATTATTTCTTCAGATCTGCAACTTCCTGCACTCATACAATCTGTGGACTGTTGTGTTGACAGAAGTTGGAAAATCTTTTTGTTGTAGGGATGCATGCACTAAATTAGTTTTGCTTTAGCGTTTTAGCTTTGCATTAGTTTTTATTTCCCAGATTTTCTTCCTGCAGTAAGTCACATGACCATGATCTGAGCCTCAGTTTGTGATCATATTGACCCCAGCGGACTAAAGGAATGATTAGGGAGAACTGAACTGACCCAAATCACTCCTAAAATACTACAAATCACCTCTAAAAGCCTGGCTACGTCTGAGCAGAGGAATGAAGCCATTCTGCTAAGCTAGGCTAAGCTAAGCTAACGTTAGGGCTGCAGTTCAAACTGTTTGTCCCACTTGTGGAACTCATTAGTTCAGGACAAATGAATGAATCCAAAGCCAGTGTTGAACTGTTCCTTCAGGGTTTTCCAGGCTGGTAGATCCCATCAGAATATTCCACTGGAACGCTTTGGGAAGACTAGACTGCAGTGCAGATTCTTCCACCAGCGCAGAATGTGTGCGTCATCGCCACAGGACAAGACACTGAGCATGTGCAGAATGGAAGGAATAAAGTCCAAACGGAATAAAGGGTTTACATGTCCAGGAAGAATTTAGAGCGCAGTTAAAAGAGGATTAAACCACTGACTTTAATCGGGTTTAAATTAAATCCAAACTTTTCTTTTTCAACTGGAATAAGGTGTTTACATGAACATCTGAAATAGGATTGAACCTTTAATCAGATTAAACCAGGAATAAAAGTTGTCATGGAAACGCACGGACTGTTTATATAATTTACTGTTCTTAATATAACGGGGACAAAAGTATTGTGTACAGTTCAGATCATAACATGCAGACAGACCTAGTAATTGAGAAGCATACAGAAATAGTAAGCAGTTTGATCATATAACTGGAAATTCTTGGAGAATGAATGAGGTACACATGGATCCGTGGACTGTGGTGGGGGGGCACAAATTGAAGCTGTTCAGCACTCGTGAACCCTCAGGAACAAGCATTGCATGTTCCAGTACTCTAGAGGCGTGGCTAAAGGAAGAAGTCTGAAGAAAGGGGTTTGGACTTTTGAACTGTGTATTTTCAAAATGTTGCTTGCTCAAACCGTTCTTCCAGGATCTCCTACCCCACCTTTAAAGGGCCAGCGCTCCAAAACCACCTTTCTGGTGTCATTCCTCAGAAATAGGGTTGAAGATGGACCTGTGGAGTTGAAGGAATGAAGAATTCAGACCCAAGCAGAGCATTTACAGTTTATGGAGAGCACAGGGAAATGTGGGAAAAGGAAGAATTCCATTTTTTTTTTCAAAAAAAAAAGGAAAATATCATTCTATGCCACTTGGCAGACATTTATCAGCTTTGTAGAAGGAATGGTAGCTACCAACATACCTGTGTAACTCAAATATCTGTGTACCATTTTACTTTATTTTTTAATTCATTTATTTTTAATTTTCTTTCCCCTTATTTATTTATTCATTCATTCATTCATTCATTTATTTATGTGTATTTGACTGTACATGTGTTTGAAGGGGGTTTATATATTTTTGTATGTAAGTATATTATATCTGGCTGTATATAAATTTAATGAAGGTCCAGTACTTGGTGGTGGGGGGGGGGGGGGGGGGCAGCTGGACTGGAACTGGATCCAACAGTTTCATGTTCAAGTTGTTCGTTTCTTGTACATTTGAAAATTGAAAATAAAAAAAAAGACCTTGATCAAAAAAAGAAACTAGAAAAGCAATCAGAGAGCGCAGACCTCTGCCAAGGCAGATCACCCCCCCCCCCACTGATCACCACCAAAATTTAATAATGTGTTCCTTGTGCCAGTATCAACATTTCCTGAAATCTTCATCCAAATCCATCCAGAACTTTTTGAGTTATCTTGTACACAGACAGACAGACAAACAAACCAACGCTGGCAAAAACAGAACGTCCTTGGTGGAGGAAAAAAGCTAAAAGTCCCTCCTTTAAACAGTGATAATACCTGACGTCGCTCTCTCTGCAGTCCGGTTTGCCTTCAGTTTCCGTTCCAGGTCTAAGTGAATCCTGTCCGTCGGTGTTCTTAGGCTGAACCACACCTGGCAGCCGGCCTGGTCCATTTCTGTTCACTATCATTTTAATGCGTTTAACAAAGCCCAAAGTGGATCATAAATAAAACAAAGGAAGACAAAGAACCAAACCGATCCAAAGATGAAAATGTGTGCAGGTGTAATAAACTAAACAGGCCGCTCTCACCTCATTCCATCTAAGTGCTTGGTAAATCATTTGAAGTTACTCTGCTGCACTTGTTGGGTCCATTTATCAGCAGTTTGATTGTCCCGCTGAATCATGGGAGTCCATACCATCCTTTATTTAACCCTTCAGGGACACTGGCCTTATCCCACTGAAAGCACAACGCCTGCAGGAGTGAAATGTTCACAAACACAGATTTAAGACTTTTAGGCAACGCAAAATATTCCATTAATATGAAGATGAAAGAAACGGAAATGGAGTTCCAGAACAAAGAGCAGCAGCAGTAATAATAATAATAATAATAATAAATAATAAATAATAATAATAATAATAAATAATAATAATAAGAAGATGACAAAGATGAAGAAGAAGTCGTCGTCATGTGGGAGCAGTTATTTAGCAGAGAACATCATTAGACGCCAAACCTTCAGTCCCTTCACTGTGAATGAAGGACACTATCAACACCAGTGTTACAGAAGGGCAGTGTTGTGGGAGTTACTTCCACACTGTAATCTATTACAGATTACTTGTTACTGTTATTTAAAAGTAATTCCTTACCTTACAATAGTACTGTCTCAGAAATGGAATGCATTACATGACTCCTGCATAACTTTGGAGTTACATACAGACCCTCCTCATAACACTCCCCCCCCGTACTATCATAATCATTCTTTTTTTTTCTCCTTCTTTCTTTACTCGCCAATTTGCTTGAAAACCAATGACCACTGATATTTGTCTAAGAGCCCCCCCACACACACACAACCACAACATTATCAATTTCTATCAATACCCCTTATTCAGCTATTATTATAATTATTATTATTATTAGTTATTTATTTTTGTTCATTGTGATTTATGTTAAAATCATCACTATTATTATCACTGCTGTTGAAGGTGCTGTCTGTAGGACTGTGGTCCAAACTGGTTCTGCAGTCACATTCAAATACTGTACAGCTGGTCTCCTCTGCTCCTCCCCCCAGACTAGGGGTTGCCAGATCCAGCATGAGCGTCTATTACCAGTGTTTCCACTAATCCTGTCCACCACAGCAGAAATTTCACACAAAAAAATCATCACCAGAGTAATAATACATAAGTCTAATATATAACAGAACAGACAAACGTCCTGAACACTCCAATGAAAGTTTACACACATTCAGGAGAGAGAGAAAAGGGAAATGAGCCGTAAATTTACCTTTTACTTCCGTGAAGTACAAGCAGCACGGACCTCTACCACCCCATCACCCCCCACCCCCAGCCACCCCCTGGCCAAACCATGGACGCCAGACTACTGACCCCCCCCTTTCAGATTACACACTGCTACATGAAACACTGAACTGAAGGAGCTACTGTAGCCGGTCTGCTCACCAGGGCCAGGAGAAGACACCGCCGGTCTGGGACCGGGTGCAGACGGCGGTCCCGGCTCTCAGTGGTTCTTACGGTGGTCAGACTAAGGCAGAGCCGGCGTTGGTCTTCTAATTCTTCTCCTCTTTCAGTCATCTGTTTCTAATTCTTCTCCTCCAGATCCTTGTTTCTTTTCTCTCTTTGTCGTATTTGTTCATAATCCCTTTAGTCCTTCTGGGTTTCTTCAGGTCAGACATGTATGATCATAAATGTTCAGCTGCAGCTCAGTGGAACTGCCAACCTGGAAAGGTACTGACTCTGTGATTGGCAGACAGGTGATGGGCGGAGCCTCAGGCCAAAACACACAGTGACATCATAACCATCATTTGGGGGCTGACACTGAGCTTTAAATGTGAATATTGTGTCTGGAATACTACTGTCACTGAGACCAGGACTGAAATGAACAGGGTTCCTTCATGTCTGTGACAGTCAGGACCATTTTAGAATGAGAACAGAATTCACACAGACTGCACCTTTAAAAAATGATTTGTTGTTATGAATTCCTTTGTCCTCTCTCACACACACACACACACACCAATGTATAATGATGAGTATGTAATTACTATCTGTTTTTCTTTTGTCTTTTTTGTTGTCATGTCTTTCACATGTTTTCTTATGTACTGCATCATTTAAAAAACAAACAAACAAAAAAAAACAGTAACATAGAAGTAAACGAAGTAGAATCCAGCAGTCAAAGGCCAAGGGGCTTTACTTTCCCATCGTCTCCCTCCTCCTCCTCCTCTCCTCCTTTTCCCCCCTCCTCCTCCTCCTCTCCTCCTCCCCCCCCCCCCTCCTCCTCCTCTCCTCCTTTTCCCCCCTCCTCCTCCTCCTCTCCTCCTTCTCCCTCCTCCTCCTCCTCCTCCTCCTTCTTTACTTTCCCATCATCTCCTTCCTCCTCCTCCTCCTCTCCTCCTTCTCCCTCCTCCTCCTCCTCCTCCTTCTTTACTTTCCCATCGTCTCCCTCCTCCTCCTCCTCCTTCTTTACTTTCCCATCGTCTCCCTCCTCCTCCTCTCCTCCTTTTCCCTCCTCCTCCTCCTCCTCCTTCTTTACTTTCCCATCGTCTCCCTCCTCCTCCTCCTCCTCCTTCTTTACTTTCCCATCGTCTCCCTCCTCCTCCTCTCCTCCTTTTCCCTCCTCCTCCTCCTCCTCTCAACAGCTCTACTCCTTCAGTCTTCAAACACATGGCCAGCTCTCGGTGCCAAAAACACTTGATTTATGTCCTCAGAGTCTCACTACTTGGGAGAAGAAAGACAAATTGAGAGAGGGAAAAAGAGGAGGACGAGAATGCATCATCTCCACTTGAAGGAGACAGACACATGGTGAGAGAGAATCCCCTGGTTCTCAAATTAGTCCGATTCCATGAATCACACACACACACACAAGTCTGTGCTTATGCTAATGCAATTAAACACTCAGGGAAGGAGGGAACGAGCGCCAGCGAGGGTGAAGCTCTGCTGATGCTGATGAGCTGAACAGAAAACATTGCATTACCATTACAGATGGAAGAGGAGGGAGAGAAGGAGGAGGTCTGCAGAGGGGAGAAACAGAGGAGAGAGGGAGGGGGAGGCGGGAAAAGGGAACGTCTGAGGGTACGAAGAAGAGGATTTTGGAGAGGAGGTACGAAATAAAAGGCAGAGGAGGTGATGGAAGCAGACAGAGATAGACTGACCATGAGAAAAAAAAAAGGACACGAACGTTTGTGTCCATGAAAAGGAGAAAGGATTCCAATGCATCTGAATCAATATGTGGATTTCTTCAGGCAGGTGTTTGTCCGTCTTCACAGTCAGTCTACAGATACTGACGGAAGGTTCAGATTAAGGATGTAACGATAGGAAAATGTCATATCACAGTTATCATTATTATCGCGGTATTGTTGAAACTGTGCTCAAAATGTTCAAAAAGTACTGATACACACACTGAAATACTTAAGTGAGTAGTATTTTGGAAAAAAACAAAACAAAAACCAAATAAAATGAAATAATTGTCACAGTGTCCCTTCTGTGTCAGAGACATTCAAATATTAACCCTTAGTGGTCTGAGCCTATTTCATCCGTTTTTCAGTCCTTTTGGTTTTGCCTTTATATACTATATAAACAAATGTTTACTATACCCATGTTTGGGATCTGTTTTTTCAGCACAACTTCATCTATATCATCTGTCTATTTTTTTTTTCACTTTAACCTACTATAAAAACACAAAAGGACAGAAAACAAAAAATTTATAAAATCCAATTTGAAAAAGGCATATAATTTATTGCATAAATAACACACAGATGTTTAACGAACCTTTTCAAAGACTTTAAAAGTGAATATTGGTTCCAAATATTAGGTACAGAAAATTAAAATTGTAATAAATTCAAACTATACTCAAATATTTGACATAAAAGCAGATCTTTACATCAGGTTTTTTCCCCTAAAAGTGCAGTAATCAAACACGGTTATCATGAGAATTAGAATTTAAACAGTAATACTAAACGGCTGGAATTTTACTGCGGTTTATCGTTATAGCGGTAATGGTTACATCCCTAGTTCAAATACACACACATCCATAATTGGTTGGTTTTCATGCATTTGAAGGACTTTACAGTGACTTGGGTTTACTACATGGGGTCCTGGTCCGATCTGAACCCATAAAGACCCAGAGCTGTGGCAGTTCCCAAGGGAATGATTTAACCTAATTTAATATAATATTAGGTCATGTCTACTGCCACAGTACTGTGTCACAAACTATGAGTTTGTCTTTTACCACAGACCAATCAGATGTTATCCTTCGTACCAGAGCCAATCACAGATCCTGTTCCATGAACTCATTCTCCTCTTGTTGTCTCAGTACTGTGCTCATATATGGAGTATACTCCAGCTCATTCTGTTGTGCATTTTTCTACCACAGTACTGTGGCAACTGATGGAAGGAACCACAAATAAGTGAGAGAATATAGTATAGAACAGGACTTATTGTTGTAAATACTCTATATGTTGTTTTATGGTGTTCTTTGTTCTGGAGGCTGGAGAAGGTGGGCGGAGCTACAGGTTAGATAGATGTGGCAGTGTGTCATGTGACTTATTTTCTTTTGAAACACTTTTTTGTAAAGTATTTTATTTTAGGATTTTTTTTTTTTTTAAATCATAGAACTTTATTTTTATTTAGGGGGTACATTTATTTTTCAGACACTTCTTTTTAAATTAATCACAATCTGTTTTTTTTTTTTATGTTTTTTTTTTCTTATACTGGATAATTCTTTGGACTGTTGCCCCTCTGCACTGAAAAAGAAAAAAAATCTGTAATTTAACAGAATTTTCACTGTTTATTTTACAGGTTTTTCCTTTATTTTTAAAATACAGGAAAATATCAATGAAATGACAAAAACAGACTGAACATGAACATGATTAAACTGTAACTGAATAACCATAAAATTTCCACTTTTTAAAAGAATTTTTTCTTTTTTCACAGAAAAATACTGTTAAAATATATTTGCAAATGTTTTGTAATTTCACAAATATTTCTTTTCTATTCATGAGATTAAACTGTTAATTTAAAGTTTAATACTGTAAAGAAAATAATAATAATAATACGAGATAAAATTACTGACAATTAACCGTAAAAGAAGTATTAGTTCTGTCAGTTGAACCAGACTTGTTTGTTAATTGACAAATATCTTGTGTAATTACAGGAGGTTTCACAACAAAAATGTTGAATAAATGTATTTTTGTGAATGTAGAACATGTATAAGCACTGATAAACTGTCCAAATACAGTTTTTATCAGTGGATTGGACAACTGAGTCTCACTGAAAATTATTTACATATATATTTATAGGGAATTTGATTGTTTTAATACATGTAAATATTCTTTATTAAACATTAAAAAGTTAAAAAAAAAAAAAAAAAGCGAAATCTCATGTAAAATTAGGGCAAAAAAACTGTATTTTAATTCTGGAAAAGTACCATATTTTTATGAGATGGTTATTTTCTGTTATTTAACAGTATTTTTTTTTGGCACCCCTGCTGCCGGAATAATACCGTTTTTTGTTGTTGTTTTTTTTACTTTTTTTTTTTTTTTTAAATTTTTTTAGTGTGGGCCACCATAATAGTATGTTACTTACACAGACACACTGACATACTCACACAATACAAACATAAGTACACATATTTACATGTTACATGCATTTACAGACCATAATCATGGCACTGGTGTAATTATTATGAACATTTGTTCCTATTCGTGCTCATACAGGAGTGTCTGTGTCAGACACAGACAGCAGTGCACAGGAAGTTCAGGGTGGTGGGGGCCCTGTTCTGCAGTGACGTGGATGTGAAGATCACCGCTCTCATCACTATTGATGGATCTCTACAGGGAAATTAGGTGATCTGAGGGTGTCATTTAGCCATTTGTGCAAAAGGCATTACATCTGCATTTTTCAGAGTTCTATTAGCCATGGTCTGTGCCTGGGAGACACTGCAGAACAAAAACTGAGGACAGACAAGTGGAGAGGTTATAGAAGTGGCGGCTCGGTGACAGCAGCAGAGAAACACACACTGAGTGACAAAAGAGACAACAGGCCTCCGACAGGAAGGTCTGCACATTCATGTCTTTACTTTGTCTTTTTCATTCTGCAGACCTGAGTGTGTTCCATTCAGATGCTTTGGACATGAGCCCGTCACATGACTGAGGGGGTGGGCTCATGAGAAGAGTCAGTTAGCAGGATTAACACTCCAATAACGCTCCACATACCACCCCCCCACCCCCCGATCACAAAGGTGGACAGCAGAACTCCTTCAGGTCTACTGCAATAAGGTTTTTTAACTTTTCTAATAATAATCATAACAATAATGTCATGACCCCTCCCTCCTGGTCATGTGGGCTGCTCGTCCGTCCCTTACGTTTGTGTGCAGGTGGAGTTGGGGGCGGACCAGCGTACATGTGTGGCCCGACACGCCACGCCTATTTACAGGGTGCGATTTGTTGGGGGAGATGGAGTGGGTAAACCCCCCCCCCCCCCCCGGGTTTTATATCTCTACTTCTGCTCAATTAATTTCATCCTTGGGGGGGGGGGCAACCAACCAAATGTTGGTTGTGTCAGTTTTCTTCCTCGTATATCCAACATTACTGACACTAACGTTCACCTGAACCCAACTGTCGGCAGTCTCGGAATTCATGGACGTCCCCATGCACTGGGGCGCTGTGGGGGGGGGGGGCATTTGTGTGTCCAGTGGATACAGGTTAGAAGTTGTGGAAATTTCATGTAAGATCTGCTTATAGAGGAACAGAATGTTGGAGTTGGACATTGAAAGTATGTAAAGTTTCACTTTCGTTTCATGCCAGCGTTAGTTGAACAACACACATGAACACACACACACACACACATGAACACATACACAAATAAATGAACACACACATGAACACACACATATGAACACACACACACACACATGAACACACATGAACACACACATGAACACACACAACACACACACATGAACACACACATGAACACACATGAACACACACATGAACACACACACACACACACATGAACACATACATGAATGCACACACACACACACATGAACACACACATGAAAACACACATACATGAACACACACGAACACACACATGAACACACACATATGAACACACACATGAACACACACACATACATGAACACACACATGAACACACACACATACATGAACATACATATGAACACACACATGACACACACATGAACACACACACACACATACATGAACACACACACATATATGAACACACACGAACACACACACATACATGAACACACACACACACACACACACACACACATGAACACACACACACACACACATGAACACACACATGAAACACACACACATATGAACACACACACACACACACACACAACACACATATAAACACACACATGAACACATATGAACCACACACACACACCACACATGAACACACACATACAGAACACACCACATGAACCACAAAAACATGTACAGAACACACACACACTACAGAACCACCACAACACACAGTACATGAAACACACACACACTACATTAACAACACACACACACACAAACACACACACACACATGACACACACAACACACACGACAACACACCACACCATACATGAACACACAAAACACCCACACAAATATATGAACACCACACACACACAACACACACACACATCAGAACACACAACACAACATACCAACAGACACACACACACAGAACAAAACCATACATAAACAACACACACATACATGAACACACACACACACACACACACACAAACACACACACACACGAACACACACACACACACACACATATATGAACACACACGAACACACACACATACATGAACACACACACACATACATGAACACACACACATACACACATGAACACACACATACATGAACACACACAACACACATGAACACACACACACACGAACACACACACACACAACATATGAACACACACACACACACACACACACATGAACACACACACGAACACACACACACACACACATATATGAACACACACGAACACACACATACATGAACACACACACACATACATGAACACACACACACACACACACAAACACACACATATATGAACACACACACACACACACATACATGAACACACACACACACACACACACACACACACATGAACACACACACACACACACACACACACACACACACACACACAATATATGTCCAAATCTGTCCTTTTGGGCAGCGCTGTGCTGTGTGTTTATGCTAATAAAGCCTGTGACTGGTTAAGCCTGTGAACAGCTCGCAGCAGTGGATGACATGTGGAAAAGGATTGTTCTTCCTCAGCTCTGACATTCTTTCTGCCCCTCAGGGGTTCAGAGTTTATGCAGCAGCATCCAAACAATTAATTTCAGTTTTAGTTCAATTGAACCCTAATTAGAATTGAGGGATTAGTTTAAACAATACATTGACATTAGAAAATAGTGGCTATAATGCATAATGATGAGGTGACATTTAATGATATACTGAGACTGTTACTGGGTCTTTTGGACGTTATTTTGACCCGGACACGTCTGAACTGTTCATATTTGATCAAATACAGAGTTCCTACAGGTTTGTACAAGTTGAATTTAAGGCCTTTTAAGACCTTTTAAAGACTACCGAGAACAGAATTTCTAACTACTGTCTCTTTATGACTTTATTCACTACTGGTTTTCTTTACAAATATTTTTATAACAAAAAAAAAAAAACATTGATGTTGCCCAAAAATGTTTGTTTTAGTTCAGATGGACGTAACTATGCAACCAGGCAGGCAACCAGAGGTAATTTACCCAGACCCAAATCAACAAACACAATTAAACGAATGGTAATAAACAGAGCTATGCAAGAATGGAACAAACGACTGGAACACATCACACACAAAAAAACAAAAAAAACTGTAAAACGAAATTCAAGAAGTTAGTCAAGGAGTATCTACTGACCATAAATGACTGATACTGGGGTTAACTGAATATATGTACTATATACATTAAACTGCCACTGACCTAAAGGAGCTGCTGTGTCTGTGTTTTGTCTGTTATTTATTTTCTTTTATATTATGTTGTATGTGAAAAATAGTTTTGTCTGATTATGTTGTATGTTATTCACATTGACTAGTTGTAAAGATTATTGTAAGGACCCCAGGAAGAAGAGCTGCAGCTATGGTACAGAAAGAAAGAAAGAAAGAAGAATAAAGAAAAAGAAAAAGAAAATAAAGTAGAAAGAGAAAAAAAAAAAAAAGAAAAAGAAAAAAAAGAAAAAAAAAAGAAAGAAAGAAAAAAAAAAGAAAGAAAGAAAGAAAGAAAGAAAGAAAGAAAGAAAGAAAGAAAGAAAGAAAGAAAGAAAGAAAGAAAAAGAATTGCCCATTTCACAACCATACTTGCAAAAATGTGCGATTCCTAGAATGTGGGAAAGTGTTTTTCTTGACTCCAGTGCGTTGATTCCCAGACTTCCAGGTCATTTCTCACCAGTGGCTGAAAAGTGAACGATAACTGGTTCCTAACTTCAGTAGAAGTTGTCGGGTTGGAACGGTTGGAACAGAGTAGAATAATGCACCTTTTTTTTTGCAGATGAACCTCCTCAGACCAGCTCTGGGTTTTCTGTTCACATTTGTCGACAAGAGTTTCACAACTTTATACAAAAAAAGAAAAAAAGAAAACTGTCCACCACGAAGGACATTCTGTAAAAAATGTAAAAACTGCATCTGAACAAACTGTTGCATCCTAATGTTTCCAATATCGGCTGTGATTTAATATATAAACAAAAACAGCTGGTACTTTGCTGACATTTCGTGGGTCTGAGGAGGTTCAACACAACACAGGGAACATGTTTATGACAGCGTAACTTAAACCCTACCATGTCAAATTTACGACCTTGTAAAGACTTTTTAAAGGTATTAAATGCAAATTCCAGACTTTTCAGACTTTCTAAGACCCCAGTTGAACCCTGCAAATACATAGAATTACATTTTATTACATGTCACACAGCGACATTAAAAATAAAATATATGAAAACAGTAATAAACTGGTCAGCTGTAGGACGCTGACACCTTCTGTGATCATAAAGGAAAGATGGCTGCAGAAAGGGAACAGATACAATGATAGTGGACCGTAAAGAACAGTATAAAAACACATGTTCCCCGTATGTCATTATGATTGGTTTACAGTCCGAGGATTATGACGGCTCGCTGAAACTGAAGCATTACGGCAGAAGGAGTAAAAGACGCCCAACAGTAATCCTACGTCCACCGCTGCTGAAGCACAAAGTCCTGTTCAGCTGCAGTTCAGAGCTGGATGTAAAGGATGGACGCCCATTACAGATGAATGATGTCCATTATTCTCCTGTTCTGTGTTTCACTCATACTGTACACTGAGATCACACAGAACTGTAGAGCTACACTGTAAAAAAATCTGTAATTTAACAGAATTTTCACTGTTTATTTTACAGATTTTTCCTGTATGTTTAAGATACAGGAAAATGTCAATGAAATGACAAAAACAGACTGTGATTTTACATGTCAAATGGAAAAGAACAAGAAAAAACTAACTGAATAACCAAAACATTTCCATTTTTTAAAAGAATTTTTTTCTTTTTCCACAGAAAAATACAGTTAAAATACATTTGCAAATGTATCGTAATTTCACAAATATTTTATATTTTAAATAAATACATAAAACGAGATAAAATTACTGACAATTAACCGTAACAGAAGTATTAGTTCTGTCAGTTGAACCAGACTTGTTTGTTCATTGACAAATATCTTGTGTAATTACAGGTGGTTTCACAACAAAAATGTTGAATAAATGTATTTTTGTGAATGTATAACATGTATAAGCACTGATAAACTGTCCAAATACAGTTTTATCAGTGGATTGGACAACTGAGTCTCACTGAAAATTATTTATATATATTTATAGGTAATTTGATTGTTTTAATACATGTAAATATCCTTTATTAAACATTAAAAAAAAAAAAAAGCAAAATGTCGTGTAAAGTTAGGGCAAAAAACTGTATTTTAATTATGGAAAATTACCATATTTTTATGAGATGGTTATTTTCCGTTATTTTTTTGGCACCCCAGCTGCTGGAATATTACAGTTTTTTTTATTTTTATTTATTTATTTTTTTTACAGTGTACAATACCAAATCAGTTTGTCTTCACAGTGAAGAAGTGCTTTTCTTTTTCCTGAGCAATGACCTGAGATTTAATTTCCGAACAGTGAAAACCATGAACCGGTAAAAAAGAAAAAAAACAATAACAACAAAAGAAGTTGAGACTGAAGTGTTAGGGATGTAAATTCAGTGGGAAAAGAGGAAAGGGATGTCAAAAGTACAGGAAAGAGAATAAAGGCAGTGGGAGCGGCTGGGTCCACTGTTGGATTAAACTGGTGAATGTTCAATTTAATTGCGTTAAGCTCCATTAAGTTGCCAGGAAGAAAAGAAGCGAGGAGCTCTTGAAAAGAAAAAAAGACTTTCTTCCCCAGTTTCCTACACTTTCCTCTATCCCTCTCAATTAAGTAAGTAGTTAACGGCTTAAGCTTTTATTGGCAAACACACAGACAGGCAGAACGGAAGGTAAACCTGAGTAAATGAACACATGCAAATACAGAACAGGTCGAATGAAGGAAAGGAAAAGACCAGCACGGCTCGGAGCCTCACTGCTTCTACAGAACATGCAGTCATAGCTGTTAATATTTACAGTGTGTTATATAATAGAATTAGGAATGTCCTGATCCGATCCGGGTCCAAACCAGTGGCAGCTGCTCGTCTTTCAGACAGATGAAGCTCATTGTCGCTTACATCAAAAAATTGTCAAGTTCTTTAAACATAAATTCGTCCCTCTGTTCCATTTTAAGAAAATGCTCAGTGACCTTATCGTACACAGTAGAGGTGTTTTCTAGTGTCTTCCAAACCAACAGTATGATTTAACTGACTCCAAAACAATATTAAACTCCAACAAGAAATGATTAAATTCTGGAACTGAAACAAGAAAATGTTGAAGTTATGTTAAATGTAAACCAGTTCGTCCAGTGCTTGTGTTTTCTTTCAGGTCAGTAAATGAACAGTTCATTTGGTTTCTGTGATTTCACAGCAGAATGTGTGACGGTATTAAACTGAACTGTGTCAGTGAAGGAGCAGATCTGAGAACAGCTGTCAATCAAACAGGATTCAGCCTTTGGACCCATCCTCCAATCAGCACGCAGAAGTTCAGCGTCCAGCCCGGCTGAGCTCCGCCCACAGCTCCATTCACCCCTAGAGACGCAGAGCATCCGGGGGCGGGACAACACGGTGCCATTTATCCAATGATCGTCCAGTTTAGAGTCAGTTTCCAGCAGTTCCACTCAGTCCCATTGAAGTGCATGGACGCTGAGCGTCTACGACAAATGCACTGAGCAGAGATGGAGGAGAAAACACAGACACGGGAATGGAGGAGAAGTGAACAACATCCAGTCCACTGATCTGGGATCAGACTGATTCTGAACCAACTGGTCTGAGAGATGAACAGTGTTCCAACACATTTGGAGTCAATGAAATGAAAACAACTGAACAGATTTGAGCATTTAATGGGAGTCATTTTAGAGGAAGCTGAGCTTCCACTGCAGTCTGACACTAAACACCTGTGGGACAGACACAGTATTCCAAATCTGTGACGGACATTTTAGAGACAAGTTGAAAAATTAGTGTTGATAATGACCCACATTTTTACTTTTAAATTCATTTTTGCTTTAGTTGAACCATAACAAACATAACAACAACAACAACAACAACAGCGACAACACCACCAGCAATAACAACAACAGCAACACCAGCAACAACAACAGCACCAACAACAGCAACAACAACAACAGCAACACCAGTAACAACAAGAACAACAACACCAGCAACAACAACACCAGCAACAACAACAGCGACAACAACAACAACAGCGACAACAACACCAGCAACAACAACAGTGACAACAACTGCGACAACAACACCAGCGACAACAACAGCGACAACAACACCAGCAACAACAACAACAACAGCAACAACAGCAACACCAGCAACAACAACAGCACCAACAACAGCAACAACAACAACAGCAACACCAGTAACAACAAGAACAACAACACCAGCAACAACAACAGCACCAGCAACAACAACACCAGCAACAACAACAGCGACAACAACAACAACAGCGACAACAACACCAGCAACAACAACAGCAACAACAACACCAGCAACAACAACAGCGACAACAACAACAACAGTGACAACAACACCAGCAACAACAACAACAGTGACAACAACACCAGCAACAACAACAACAGCAACAACAACAACAGCAGCAACAACAACAGCGACAACAACAACAGCAGCAACAACAACAACAACCACCACCACTGTTGATACAGTTCAGGTTAAATTACCTCATTTTCATTTGACTGTTCTGTGACTCAGCTCTATACTCTACACTCTGTACTCTATACTCTATACTGTATATTCTATACTCTGTACTCGGTACTCTATACTCTGTACTCTATACTCTATACTCTATACTCTGTACTCTGTACTCTATACTCTATACTGTATACTCTATACTCTGTACTCGGTACTCTATACTCTGTACTCTGTACTCTATACTCTGTACTCTGTACTCTGTACTCTATACTCTATACTCTGTACTGTATACTCTATACTGTATACTCTATACTCTATACTCTGTACTCTGTACTCTATACTGTATACTCTATACTCTGTACTCTGTACTCTGTACTCTATACTCTGTACTCTGTACTCTGTACTCTATACTCTATACTCTGTACTCTATACTCTATACTCTATACTCTATACTCTGTACTGTATACTCTATACTCTGTACTCTGTACTCTATACTCTGTACTCTATACTCTATACTCTATACTCTGTACTGTGTACTCTATACTCTGTACTCTATACTGTATACTCTATACTCTGTACTCTGTACTCTGTACTCTATACTGTATACTCTATACTCTGTACTCTGTACTCTATACTGTATACTCTATACTCTATACTCTATACTCTATACTCTATACTCTCCATCAGGTGCTCGAGGGTTCATGGGAGTTCGCCCAACCAGTCCACATGTGTTTTGTGGATCTGGAGAAGGCGTTCGACCGTGTCCCTTTGTGGTATCCTGTAGGAGGTGCTTCAGGAGTATGGGGTCCGGGGCCCTCTGCTCAGGGCAGTCCGGTCCTTGTATGACCGAAGCAGGAGCCTGGTTCACATTGCCGGCAGTAAGTCAGACCTGTTCCAGGTGCACGTTGGTCTCCGGCAGGGCTGCCCTTTGGCACCGGTTCTGTTCATAATTTTTATGGACAGAATTTCTAGGTGCAGCCAGGGGCTGGAGGGGATCCGGTTTGGGGACCACAGGATTTCATCTCTGCTTTTTGCAGACGACGTTGTCCTGTTGGCCTCATCGAGCCTGGACCTTCAGCGTGCACTGGGGCGGTTTGCAGCCGAGTGTGAAGCGAACGGGATGAGGATCAGCACCTCCAAATCCGAGGCCATGGTTCTCGACCGGAAAAAGGTGGTCTGCCCTCTCCGGGTCGGCGGACAGTCTTTGCCCCAAGTGGAGGAGTTTAAGTATCTTGGGGTCTTGTTCACAGTGAGGGAAGGATGGAGCGTCAGATTGACAGACGGATCGGTGCAGCGTCTGCAGTGATGCAGTCGCTGTATCGGTCGGTTGTGGTGAAGAAGGAGCTGAGCCGAGAGGAGAAGCTCTGGATTTACCGTCAGTCTCCGTTCCTACCCTCACCTATGGTCATGAGCTTTGGGTCATGACCGAAAGGACCAGATCCCGGATACAAGTGGTCTAAATGAGTTTCCTCCGTCGGGTGGCTGGGCGCACCCTTAGAGATAGGGGGAGGGGCTCAGTCACCAGGGAGGAGCTCGGAGTAGAGCCGCTTCTCCTCCACATCCAGAGGGGCCAGCTGAGGTGGCTCGGGCATCTGTTTCAGATCCTCCTGGACGCCTCCCTGGGGAGGTGCTCCTGGCATGTCCCACCGGGAGGAGACCTCGGGGAAGACCCAGGACACGTTGAAGAGACTATGTCTGTGGTCTGGCCTGGGAACGCCTCGGGGTCCCCCCGGAAGAGCTGGAGGAGGAGTCTGAGGAGAGGGAAGTCTGGGCGTCCCTGCTTAGACTGTTACCCCCGCGACCCGGCCCCGGATAAAGCAGAAGATAATGGATGGATGTTCTGTGACTCTTAATATAATAATAATAATAATAATAATAATAATAATAATAATAATAATCGTCATCTTACAGAACTGTGCTTTTGGACCAGCGGTGGAATTCCAGCTCACATTCTTTCTGATAAAACCAGTGGATTATTCCTTCTGGCTGTAGATTTTCAAACAGACTTTCAGACCCATTTCCCTGGACCACAGCCCCTCTGTCTGCCATGTGGGCTCAGTCTTCAGTGTGAAAGGCTGTCATCAGCTTTCATTACTGGGTCAAATGAGTCGGCCGTACTCTGGGATATTTACACCCACAGGCAGACGTGGACACACAACAGCCACACACACACACACAACAGCCACACACACACACACAACAGCCACACACACACACACAACAGCCACACACACAACAGCCACACACACACACACACAACCTACACACACACAACAGCCACACACACACACACACACACACGCACACACACACGCACACACACACCCACACACACACACACACACCTACACACACACACACACACCTACACACACACACACACACACACACACACACACAGGTATTTTTCAGCCCTTGATGATGTGCCTCATCAGCAACAATCTCAGATCTGTCTGCACTCGAGCAGCGCCCAGAAAATTGTTCAGTCCTCGATGACATTCAAAGAGGAACTGAAGGAACAGAAACCAGATTGGACCCGCTGTAGACTGTCCTTGACCTGCGTGACGCTTCCATTTCCCAGAGTTCCAGAGTACCAGGATGAATGGGACACAGCGAAAAACAACAACAAACTCATCGACTGGAAGGGTGAAGGAGGGCGTCTGCATGTTTACTGCAGATTTACTCATGTTTGAAAAACCTGAAGGATCATTTCTGCTGAGAAACACTGACAGATCTGAGGGGTTTTTTCTTTTTGTTTTTCCACCTATCCTTTACTTTCATATCTTCACTTCTTCCACAGGGTTCTTAAATAGGACTCGCTGCCATTTAGGGATGTAATGATTACCGGTATAACGATAAACTGCGGTAAGATTGCAGATGGTTAGTATTACTGTTTAAATTCTAATTCTCATGATAACTGTGTTTGATTACTGCACTTTTAGGGGAGAAAACGCCTCTGTAAAGATCTGCTTTTATGTCAAATATCTGAGTTTGAATTTATTACAATTTTAATTTTCTATACCTAATATTTGAAACCAATATTCACTTTTAAAGTCTGTGAAAAGGTTCGTTAAGCATCTGTGTGTTATTTATGCAATAAAGCAAAGGTGTCAAACATGGGGCCCGGGGGCCAAATCCGGCCCGCCAAAGGGTCCAGTCCGGCCCTGCAGGATGAATTTGTGAAATGCAAAAATTACACTGAAGATATGAACAATCCTTTTAGTTCAGGTTCCACATTCAGACCAATTCAATCTCATGTTGATCAGACCAGTCAAATACTATCATAATAACATATAAATAATGATAACTGCAAAGGTTTCTCTTTGTAAATGTAAATATTTTCATGTATTTACACGAAAACAAAGTATAATTTTGCAAAAAATGTGAATAACCTGAAATGTCTTAAGGAAAGTCAGTATAATTTTAACCATATTCTGTCTGTTATTAAATGTTTTGTGTGTTTGTAGATCCACTGTGATCTGTCAGTTCTAATGAACATGTGGAAATGATAAACTGAGGCAGAATAGTGTTAAAATTACACTTATGTTTTCAGTTTGTTCATGTTATTCACATCTTTTGAAAGGATAGTTTGTAGATGGAAACCTGTTCATAATGTAAATGTACTTTTTTTTCGCCCTAAAACAGCAGTGTCAAACATGCGGCCCGGGGGCCAAATGCGGCCCGCCAAAGGGTCCAGTTCGGCCCCTGGGATGTTTTTGCCAAGTGCAAAAATTCCACATACTTGAATATAATTAAGCAAAAAAAAAGTTTGGCTCGAATTAAGGAAAAATCTTGAATTAAGCCAAAAAAAAAAAAAACTCAATTAAGTAAAACAAAATCTTCAATTAAGTTAAAAAAAAAAATCCTCAATTAAGCCAAAAAAAAATCTCAAATTTGGCAAAAAATCTTCAATTAAGGCAAAAAAAAAAATCTTCAAGTAAAAAAAAAAAAATCTTCAATTAAGCCAAGAAAATATCTAGAATTAACTTAAATTTTTTCTTTGTTTTAGTGAAAAAAAAACATTAAATAATGAAAATATTTACATTTACAAACTATCCTGTAACAATAAAATGTGACTAACCTGAACAAATGTGTCCAACCTGAAATGTCTGTATTAAATTCAGTCCAGTTTGAACTCTTTTCTTCCTGTTCCTCAGTGTTTAGTGTCTTTGGAGATCTGATCCAGAATGCACATGGACTAATGAGAAGTGGAGGAAGAAGAGTGGGAAAATTGCACTAAATTTTCTTACGTTTGTTTTTTTTATTTAAATCTCAGTTTTTTTCAGTTTTTTTTTTTTGGATAGTTTATAAAAGTAAGTAGTTTCATAATTTAATAGTTTTTTTTACACTTAAACAAAGACAAAAATTTGGAGTTGTCATTATTTATAGGTTATTATTATGTTATTATTTTTCTGGTCCGGCCCACTGCAGATCAAATTTAGCTGAATACGGCCCCTGAACTAAAATGAGTTTGACACCCCTGCAATTAAACATAGAGAAACGTTTGGAGTTGACATTATTTCTATATTATTATGTAATATTTTTCTGGTTCAGCCCATTTCAGATCAAATTTAGCTGAATCTGGCCCCTGAATTAAAATGAGTTTGACAGCCCTGCAATAAATTCTATACATTTTTCAAATCAGATTTTATATATATATATTTTTGTGTTTTCTGGCCTTTTATGTTGATATAGCAGGTCAAAGTGAAAAAATAATAGGCAGATGATATAGATGAAGTTTTGCTGAAAAAAAAAAAAAAAAACAGATCCCAAACATGGGTATAGTAAACATTTGTTTATATAGTATATAAAGGCAAACTCAAAAGGACTGAAAAACGGACAAAACAGGCTCAGACCACTAAGGGTTAATATTTGAATGTTTCTGACACAGAAGGGACATTGTAACAATTATTTTATTTTATTTTATTGATTGTTTTTTTTTTTCTAAATACAACTTGGTTAAATTATTTCAGTGTGTGTATTAGTACTTTTTGAACATTTTCAGCACAATTTCAATAATACTGTGATAATAATGATAACTGATCATTTTGGTCACAATAACTGTGATATGACATTTTCATCTGGTTCCATCCTTACTGCCATTATGACAATCCTCTTTAGTTTTTTCAGTTAAAGTTGTAAACATACCTTTCTTTTTTTTGTTATAATTGTTGTTCATGATAATCTTGCAGAATAGACTCAGTGTATTGTCAGATAATTCCATGTGTGTACTGTTCAGCTGCATTTCCTGGTTGTTTTCCTGACAAACACCAGCATGCTCTGGATTATGTCCAGCGGCAGTTTTCTCTGGATCAGTGAATAATGTGTTACATTTTTATGACTGTTTCAACCTGTGGGTCAGATGAGTATTTGTCAGGTTATATTGTTTGTGTCATTGGATGGTTCCCTGTTAAAGGAGGTGGTGTTGTTAATAACACACCCACAACAGACCAACAACTAATGACTGAACAGAGAGGCTTATCTGGAGGATACTGTGGTCGTTTTCTCCACTTGGTCTGATCATGTGATGTTGTTTGGGAGTGTTTTCATCCACTAACCCCTTAATGCCGGAATTCATAAAAGTATATATATATATATTTTTTTTAAATATTTGTGGTTTTACATCGAAGCAGAGTCTAAATTAAATATATTTACCCCGCCCCCTATAGGGGAGGCAAAGGCTATTGGGTTTTTTTTTGTTTGTTTGTTTAGTTTGTTTGTTAACACTTCAGCAGCATAATTATTAACTGAATTTACACAAAATTGGGTTTATACATTGCCAGTGACCCAGAATAGATGTCATTACATTTAGGGAACGGAGGTCAAAGTTCAAATTTTTTATGAATTCAAAAAAAAAAAAAAAAAAAAGATCTCCCATTTAGTTATAATGGGCAACATTTCAAATGCCTGTAGCAGCAAAATTATTGGTTGAATTCATGTCAAATTGGGTTTATAGATGTCCAGTGACTCAGAATAGATCTGATTACATTTTGGGAAAAGTAGGTCAAAGTTTCAATTTTTTATGAATTCTTAAAATCTTTTTTTTCCCCCTATTTACTTAAAATGGGCAAAATTTCAAATCGCTATAAAAACGTCAATTTGAACTTAATTTACTTAAAACTGCAGAGATATAGGGATTAATTCTAGACATAAAATTGCACACTGTAAAATATACAGTGATAAGATAACAAGATAGCTTGTTTTTGAAATTTTTGTGAAATTTTATAATCATTTTCTTTTTTTTCCATTTATTTATAATGGGCAAACTTTCTAATGTCTGTAAAAACATCAGTTTTGTTTTAGTTTACTTCAAACTTGGCACATATATAATTTTTATGTTTAACAAATATTGAATATGGATGAAAGAGTTGAATGATTCCAAAACCAGGTACAACATGTGCGGGGGGGGGGGGGGGGCGTTGTGCCTGGAACCACTTGTTTGTTTGTTTGTTTGTTAACACTTTAGCAGCAAAACTATTGGTTGAATTCACGCTAAATTGGGTTTATAGATTATCAGTGACCAAGAATATAAGTGGTTACATTTTGGGAAAAGTAAATCAAAGTAGAACATTTTTCAAATCTTTTTTTTTTCCATTTTCTTATAATGGCCGAAATTAGTCTATACAAAGACATGACATCAGCTGGGTCGATGCCAAAATAACCTATAATGTGTGAGGGGCGGGGTTTGTTGTGCTTGGCACCACTTGTTTTATATTGACTATAGCAAATAAAATAGATAGAAATTTGGGTATGGTGCAAATTTGCAACAACAGGCATAAAACCTCAATTGTAATAAAAAAAAAAAAACCAGTAGCAAATAAAACACTATTTCCCCTCTCAGGAGATGGTTTAACTGATGCCACACAGTTATTTTCAGTATCCTGACTGGGTATGTATCAAATATACTCAAACGGGCATTTGTAGCAGTGGACTTTAAGGGGCTAAGGTCGAGGGTCTCTCCGTTTTAGGGCCTATACTGATTGATATTATTCTGATATATTGCTTCTATTGTGAGGGGTTCCTTCCTCTTCAGGAACAGAACTCATAATAAAGACAGTAGAATATCAAACAAGATAAAAAAAAAATAATAAAAAAGAAACAATACCAAGTGTTTTTCCTCTAAGAACTTTAGCAAACATTGAGCAAATTCTAGTGGAAGTGAGAATGGGTCAGTGCTGTTACTGTTCAAGGTCCACACTGGTTCCATTATGTCGTCTGTTGTTGGATATTCTCATCACAGCTTATTAGCGTTCACGTCCCAAATGAGGAACAACAAGCAGCGTTTAATGCACCGGTCCGTCTAATTGGAAAACTTTAATATTGAAATTCACACCAGTACAATAAAGACAACATGTACTCACAGTCTTTACTGCCATTTTTAAATTAAATTCAACTTTTCTGTAAAACTGTTTGATGTTCAGTGAAGGTGTTAACGGCCCCGGGGTCATCGCAGGTTTTTCAGCCTATAGAGTTAGCCTCGTTTTGTGTGTGTGCGTGTGTGTGTGCGTGTGCATGTGTGTGTGTGTTGCCTTGCAGCTATGCTTGGTCAGTCCATTGGCTGAATGCATGACTGTGATGATGGGGGGGGGGGCGTGTAGGCGGCTCCATCTCATCGGATCCTGCCTCCAAGCGTAGTGATTTAAAGTCCCGTTCACACCCAGATCCTGCTGCACCCCCCCCCCCCACTTCCAAGATCACTCACTCAGCTGATGTGCCTCCAGGACTGTGTCAGACTCTTCAGATAAATGTCAGTCTGGGTTTGTAGAGGGGGGTGTTTGGTCTCTTTCTCATGTTTTAGATTAGGAGTTCAGTTCGATTATTGTCATTTTCTTCTTTATTTGGAGGAGGTAATGTTAGGCTGGCACTTCAGTGGTCCCCGACATTTTTTGGTTCGTGACCCCATTTTTACATCATAAATTTATGGCGACCCCAGACATTCAAAACTGAGACTTTTTTTTTTTGCTAAAATTAATTTGTTTTTGATCCTGTAATAGTTTGTTATACTATGTTTCAAATCCAGGTTAATTTTAGAGGACATTTAGTCTGTATAATGTCTATTATTGTGGACAGAGGCAGTAAATCCAGGTGTAGATTACTGCACAAAGGCTCAGGATCTGTCCAGTCAGTCCAGCTGGGATTTACAAGGAGGACAATTAATACTGAACAAACAAGAACTGAAACTATGAATTATGAAAGAGCTGCAGCATCTGAAACTGACCACAGTGAACATCTGACACAGAAACAGAACCACAGTGCTGCAGTTTCACAACCAGAGTTTGTCTGATAGGGATTGGGATTGGCTCTGTCAACTCAACATAGACTCTTTATTAGCAAGTTGTTTTTAAATTTTATCAATTAGTAGAAATTTCAGGCCACCCCGAAGTTGAAAAACACTGACATATGTTCTTAAAGTGATGTCCTAATGTTCTAGAAATCCATATTCCTTTCACCTTACATGTGTTTTTATTGTGTGTGTGTGTGTGTAATATATATATATATATATATATATATATATATATATATATATATATATATATATATATATATATATATATATATATATATATATATTTTTTTTTTTTCACTTATGGGTAAGGAACCAAATATGGTAACTTCATTGACCTTAATTTTCTACATAACAATACATTTTTGGGGGAAAATCTCACAAAAGTAATAAAGTTTTGTTGTTTCCTCCAATAACACACTAAGGTTGAATTTCAGAGTATTTCTATGAGTGAACTGTAAAGGGTTAAAATGCAAAGACTAAGAGGAAAGAAAGAAAAACAAGAACACCAGAGCAAAAGCAGTTTATCAGTGCAGGTGAAGCAGGGCCTTAAAGGAACAGATCACATTTAGACAAACCATGAGAACACATCTGAAACTGACCACAGTGAACATTGTTCTTTCTGTATAAAAATGCTTCTTATTGTAAAAGTGTTGATGTAAACAGTGCTGTGTGCCATTCTTCATGTATGTGTTGGTGGAACAGAAGCAGGATGGATCAGCACCATACTCCAGATTGAACCTGTACAAATAAAACATGTGATATGGAGGAGAGAATCTGGGAAGAAAAACTGGGGAATCCAAAAGAACAGAAGATTTGTTTTTCAGGTCAGTTCAGTTCAAATAGAACTTGTCCATTTGGGACATGAAAATATAGCATTAATTGTGCTGAAATGGTTCATTTTGGAGCTGAAAACATAGTTCATATGAGCATCAACATGTTGAACAGAACTGAAATCCTGTCCATTTGAACAACTGTCATTTACCAACACAAAGTTCCTTAGGATTCACTGAGACTGATTTAATATGAACACAGACACAAAGAAGAGCTCTGAGCACATTTGAGCTGAAATGAGAACCGCAGTGACCCAAACATGACAGACCTGTGTATAACTGGAACATTTCTCTTTCACCCCCCCCACCCTCTTTTCAGAAAATTAACTGTGAGGATGGAAAAAAATCCGAAGGCGCTGCTTTTATTCTGAATTTGTGTAAGAATGAGGGTGGATGTGTCATCTTTAAGGAAACATAAAAGCCTCGTAATGAGACGTACGCATGTGTATTCTGTCAGAAAACAGAATGTCAGTTAATTACTGTCCTCTTTCTACTCCCTCTCCATGCTTTTGTTTTTTTCTTCTCATTCTTCTGCTGTCTGTCTGTGCATTTGTATGGACTTTTACACTGTTTGCTGCATCTATTATTCTTCCTGCCTACACATATCTCACTTTGCTTCTCACATTTTTTCCTGTTTTGGCTTTTCTTCCACTCCATTTATTATTCTTTTCTATTACATTTAACTTCTACAGTATCTTTAAAGTGCCCTCTCCTCTCTCTCCTTTTCATGCAGCCCTTACAGCAGTGATAAGCAGCCTAATCAGAAGAAGAGGATCTGTGCTGTGTCAGTGGCTCTGTTCACACTTCACTTATTCATCCAGTCCCTGAAACACACACACACACACACACACACACACACACACACACACACACACTGGAATACACACTAAAGCTCAGTTTCAGGCTCTTTTTACTTACACACATGCATATCCTGACAAAAACTACTGGAAAGCACTGAAGGTGAGGTCGTCCACCCCAGCATGAACTGAAGTGAATGCATCAGAATGGACTGGGGCTAATCCTTTCCCAGGTTCAGCAGAAGGACCTCGGGGGGGGGGGGGGGGGGGGGGGGTAGTGTAAGTGGAAATGAAAATGATTCTTGTAATCTAACCCTTTCATGCACAGTGGTCACTCCAGTGGACAGTTCTTCTCCAGCTGTTCTCTTGTATATTCATGGGTTTTGTAGTTTTAGTTCCATATCAGCCAACACAGTGGACACTTATGCACCATCCCATAATACACTGACATTCAAACCATTACTGCCATCATCATCATCATCATCATCATTCATTGTTTATTTTGAGCATTTATAGAATACAAACAAATTCACACACACACAAAAAAAAGAAAAAATCATTCATTTATACTCGAAAAGGAGTGGGAAGAAGAAAAACTTATTTAGTCCCACCCCCATTCTCATCATCCAATAACTGAAAATAATAACATTTTAAATACTCATTCCTGTCCTTCAACTTCAAGCCAGAACAACGAACAAAATAGAACAAAATAGGCCAAAAACCAAATTAGAATGAACTCATTTGACAGTATTTACATTATAGAACTAAAATGTGTGTTAAAAAAAAATAGAAACAAAGTACATTCCTGGTGGTGTTACCATGGTAACAGTTACCTATCAACTTACATGATAATAATTACAGACCAACAATGGTAAAAAAAACAAACAAAAAAGTCCAGCAGCAGTAATGGTAAAGAACAGCACATCCCAGCGATGGTCAGAACAACAGCAGAAGGTAAAGGACAAACACAGACCGACTGGATGAGGAACAACAAACATACATGAACATATGAGACAGAAGATGGATGGAACCTCAGTTTTCAGACCCTCCATCTGTATACTGGGACCAGACCATATTATATACCAGTTTAAATGGGTGCAGATTTGTCCGTTGCTTGTTTTGGATGTCCAGACTGTTCCACAGTTTCACTGCACATACAGACACACAAAAGTGTTTACCAGTGGTTCAAAATTTGGGTAATGCCAAATCTCCAAAGCCTCTCAAATCATGAGTTCTCTCCTGAATTGTGAAGTTTTTTTTGTATATTACTTGGTAGTAATTTATTGAATGCTTTAAATAAGATTACTGCTGTGTAATATTTTACAAGATCGTGCATTTTTAATGGACTGTAACTTTGCTGTTCTTGATAAACCTGATCTGCACTAACATGTTTGAGTGTTTTGGGTTTTCTTTGCATATTATCTCCATGAAGTGAGTAATAACTAGTATTAGAGCATGTTAAAATGACAGAAAACATCAGATTAGTAGCATTAAAAATGTATTCATTTCATAGTTTTCTCACAGAAAATCACATTTTGATATTGCATTCTTTGCTTCAAAAGTTAACCACATGGTGTCCATTTGAGTGGACATTTTTGTAACTCCATAAGAAACAGGTGCATAAAAAAATTTCAATCACATTGTTTTTGTCATGCCTGAAGAGAAATGAAAACAGGAAAAAAATCTTGACTAAGGTCATCATAATTCATGCATCAAAGGGTTAATAGCCACCCATTTTCTTATTACCCATATTTACTAAACGTTGAAAAAACAGAAGTGCGTAATGTCAGTCTTTTCATTAAATCAAAAATGTGATAATTTGTGATCGCAAGATGACACGAGAAGTCATTCCATAAACATGGCGATGAACATAAATATGGTGTTGATTTACAGATGTATTCATTATTATTATATACTAGTGGTATTGTACCCGTGGTGCCATTGTACGATAGCATGAGAGGCTAAAATCTCCCAGCATGCCTCACTACATTTGAATACGGAACATAAAATTGTGCCTAGTACAGGGGTGTCAAACTCAGATCCTCGAGGGCCAGTGTCCTGCATGTTTTAGATGTTTCCCTCTTCCACCACACCTGGAGGCCATTCCATCATTCTCAGGCTTCTGCAGAACATGATGATGAGCTGATCATTAACTGAACCAGGTGTGGCTGGAAGAGGGAAATATGTAAAACATGCAGGATACCGGCCCTCAAGGACCGGAGTTTGACACCCCCGGCCTAGTAGATAGTCAGGGAATGTTTCTATTCATTTGGAGAGTTTGGCGGAGATCAGGCCTGTGAAGGCTGAGGAAAACCTGTCCGAACGCCCTCCTGTGATGGAACATGGATCAGATGGACACAGAATGTGTGTTATACAGTAGGACTACTCCTCTAGCTCCTACATTAAAAATGATCTGGTTTCCTGGTGTGTCCACACATTTCTATTTCTTCTTCTTCTTCTATTTCTTCTTCTACATCCATCAGCATCTGTTTTTTTAATTCACCTGACTCTAGTTGCAGAAAAAGGTCTTTCCATTACAGTTTTGCATGATATACCATTTGTGCTATGCCCGAAAAACCACCTCTTGCCAGCGCAAAAAACTTTTAATCGAAAAACAAAGTTTTAGCAAAATTGTCAATTTTCCATTAGGTAAATTTTTATGCACAAGTTATATTTGTGCAGTTTGAGGGTCAATGGAAAAGCGATTAATGACAGTGGATGGACACACTGGGTTTCTGTTCAATTAATGATATATTTGAGTAAAAAAGTCACTTTTCCTTCAGTTTTCTCTGTTTCTGATATAATAACCCTAACTTTAATCTGAGCTTTAATGAACATCTACATGATCAGTGAATTAAATCCAGAAAAATATCTGCTTTTCACTGAAAAAAACACATAATTCGACGATAATATTATAATAAATGGTGTTAAATCACTTAAGAAAAGTTAAATACAGAAAAAAATTCCTTTGAGAAGTGACATAAAAGTAGAACTGGGTCTTTATGTGTTAAGAAAGATGTTTATTTTACTTAAACATATACTCATACAGCCTGTATTAGACATAAAACTACTGGAAAGCACTGAAGGTGCACTGTAAAAAAACCAAACCAAACCAAAAACCCATAAAAAAAACCCCAGTATTATTCCGGCAGCAGGGGTGCCGACAAAATACTGTTAAATAACAGAAAATAACCATCTCATAAAAATACGGTAATTTTCCATAATTCAAATACAGTTTTCTGCCCTAACTTTACATGAGATTTTGCAATTTTTTTTTTTTACTTTTTAATGTTTAATAAAGAATATTTACATATATTAAAACAATCAAATTCCCTATAAATACATATAAAAAAAATTTCAGTGAGACTCAGTTGTCCAATCCACTGATAAAAACTGTATTTGGACAGTTTATCAGTGCTTATACATGTTATACATTCACAAAAATACATTTATTCAACATTTTTGTTGTGAAACCTCCTGTAATTACACAAGATATTTGTCAATTAACAAACAAGTCTGGTTCAACTGACAGAACAAACACTTCTTTTATGGTTGTCAGTAACTTTATCTCATTTTATCATTATTATTTTTTTACAGTATTAAACTTTAAATTAACAGTTTAATCTCATAAATAGAAAAGAAATATTTGTGAAATCACGATACATTTGTGAATGTATTTGAACTGTATTTTTCTGTGAAAAAAGAAAAAATTTCTTTGAAAAAAATTAAATTTTATGGTCATTCACAGTTACAGTTTTTTCATGTTATTTTACATTTGACATGTAAAATCACAGTCTATTTTTGTCATTTCATTGATATTTTCCTGTGTCTTAAAAATACAGGAAAAATCTCTAAAATAAACAGTGAAAATTCTGTTAAATTACAGATTTTTTTTTTTTTTTTTACAGTGTGAGATCGTCCACCCCAGCAGGAACTGAAGTGAATGCATCAGAATGGAATGGGGCTAATCCTTTTCCAGGTTCAGCAGAAGGACCTCGGGGGGGTCTGGAGTGGAAGTGGAAATGAAAATGATTCTTGTAATTTAATAGCCACCTATTGTTTTATTATATTGTCTGTGATTATGGGTTTGCTTCATTGCGTTCCCTGGAGCTACAGGTAATATTAGAGAAAAAAAAAAAAAGAAATAAAAATAGAATCAGAGCCCACTCCAAAATCCCTGATCTGAACCCCTGTGACAATCACTGGAATGTGATCAAGAGTAAAATGAATTGTTACAAGTCATCAAATAAAGCAGAGTGACAGAAAACACCCGGCGGTAAAGTGAAAGGTGCATGAAAGCTGGGACTGAAAACCTGACTTACCCATCCGAACACTAATGTCAGAACTCTTCCTGAGCGCAAACATCTGTATTGTGTTGTTTCATAACTAAGCTTGTGTATCAGCAAGAATCTGGTGATATGACAGAAATCACAATACTAGGATCACAATACAATATATCATGATATATCATGATACTGTTAAAAAGGCAATTTTTTTGTTTGTTTCTTTTTTTAAAATGATTATTTCCTTGAACAATTGAATTCCAGCAGAAATCTGCACAAATACTAAACACATTTTTATTTGATCACAACAGGATCTAATGTTCTATCACAAAACGTTCAAACTGTGTTCAAACTGAAATTCTGTTTTCCAGACATTCCAGTTTCAGATCCTGTTCAAATGTTCAGATTCTATTAGTTCACAACTAACATCAGAACAGGATGTGAGTTCAATCCAAACAAAGGAACGAACATTATTTAAATAAAGAAGTGTTAAATAATATTGAATAAAATATATATATAAAAAAAAGCAAAACAAAAGAACAAAAATGAACCTCCACCATATCTGCATTTGAATAAATATCTGAGAACACCCATACAGTATTGTGAAATTAAATATTGCGATATATTGCAGAACCGATATTTTCTTACACACCTATTGATAACATGGCAGACCAAGGTTCTAATAGTTTTGGATTTTTCATTATAGTTCAGTTTTATTTAGTTTTGAATTTTTTTTTTTTTCTTTAATTCAGTTCATTTTATCTGGTTTTATTTTCGTTGTTTTGCTGAACCTGCTGGTGTTTGGTTCAGTTTGTCAGCTGAAGTCACATGATCATGACCTCGTATATTTTTCGGCAGTCGTTCAGCCGGGGTTGATGTTTTATGGGTTTGTGTTATTGTCTGTTTTTCTGTAATACTGTCTTGTTTTTATCCTGCTGTATGTATGACATTTTATTTATTTTATTTTAAGCTTTTACTAACATTGTATTCTAAACTGTAAAGCACTTTGTGATTTTATCTGTGAAAAGTACTAATTCAAATGTACTTACTTACTTATTATCACTGGGAGGAGAGTTCCTGTAGAGCTGAGCTCTGATAAATAAAAGTTCATTAAAGTTATTATTCATGAGTTAAAGGAGGACAAACTTCTGTAACTTGGTGTTTGTAAGATCCAACTCATCCTCTAAGAATTCTGTTGAGTTTTGAGTTTGCTAATGTTGAATTTTTCAGTGAGTTTAGTGCCCGCGCTAATGCTAACATGCTAAGTTAATCTGAGCTTTTATGAACATCTACATGATCAGTGAATTAAATACAGAAAAATGTCTGATTTTCACTGGAAAAAACACAAAATACAAGGATAATATTATAATAAATGACGTTAAATCACTTAAGAAAAGGTTAAATAAAGAGAAAAATTCCTTTGAAAAGTGACCTGAAAGTAGAACTGGGTCTTTATGGGTTAAGAAAGCGGTTTATTTTACTCAAACATATACCCATACAATGACACAAATCCAGTAATTTCATTTATTTTATAGAACAGTATATCGGATGAGTCAGAGTTGGATGAGGCCACAACATGTTGCATGTTTGCAGGATTGCTTTGTAACTTTAAAGACATTTGTGATGTTTTGGACCTGCAGCCCCAGGTGAGAGCTTTGTGTGAGAACATGACTGAAATATGAGAAGTGCACAGCTCATTCTGATGAACTGCACGGCTGAACGCTGCTAACAGTGTTGGCTTTTCTAACTCGTGTTTGGATCCGTTTCAGTGCATCTGAAGGTAAACACTGAGCTAAAAACACCTCGACTGCACCGTGACACATGTGTAATGGATTCAAATAAATGTTCATATGTGCTCCTGTTTATACCTATGTTCATATTTCATTACTAAACATGCCTTGGTCAGCTGCAGATATGAACATTTTTAAATCCACTTTAAAAACCTTCTTCTTTTCATCAGTAAATTATTTTCAGTCTTGTCTTTTAAATGCACTTTTTAAAATTTTAATGTCTTGTTTTGCTCTATTTTAATTGTAATGTCAATTTTAATGTATGATTTTAGTATAATTAATGCCTTTCTTTTATTTTGTGAATGCATTTTAAAATCACATTTTATTTATATTTTACCTTTTTTCCCTTTTTTTTAATATTTTAATGTAATTTCAATGCCTTACTTTATTTTCTTCTGTGATTTTTTTATGCCTTTGTAAAGCACTTTGAGTTACCTTGTGTATGAATAGTGCTACACTGTAAAAAAAAAAAAAAAAAAAAAAAAAAAAAAAAAAAAAAACTAATTTAACAGAATTTTCACTGTTTATTTTACAGATTTTTCATGTATTTTTAAGATACAGGAAAATATCAATGAAATGACAAAAAACAGACTGTGATTTTACATGTCAAATGTAAAATAACATGAAAAAACTGTAACTGTGAATAACCATAAAATTTAATTTTTTTTAATAGAAATTTTTTCTTTTTTCACAGAGAAATACAGTTAAAATACATTTGCAAATGTATCGTAATTTCACACATTTTCTTTTCTATTCATGAGATTAAACATTAATTTAAAGTTTAATACTGTAAAAAAATAAAATAAAATAAAACGAGATAAAACTGCTGACAATTAACCATAACAGAAGTATTTGTTCTGTCAGTTGAACCAGACTTGTTTGTTAATTGACAAATATCTTGTGTAATTACAGGAGGTTTCACAACAAAAATGTTGAATAAATGTGTTTTTGTGAATGTATAACATGTATAAGCACTGATAAACTGTCCAAATACAGTTTTTATCAGTGGATTGGACAACTGAGTCTCATTGAAAATTATTTATAGATATATCTATAGGGAATTTGATTGTTTTAATACATGCAAATATTCTTTATTAAACATTAAATGTCAAAAAAATATGCAAAATCTAATGTAAAGTTAGGGCAAAAAACTGTATTTGAATTATGGAAAATTACCGTATTTTTATGAGATGGTTATTTTCCGTTATTTAACAGTATTTTTTTGGCGCCCCTGCTGCCGGAATAATACTTTTTTTTGTTTTGTTTTGTTTGTTTTTAACAGTGTGGGGTCTCCTCTACATTACATGACAATTTAATTATTTACATTAATCTTACACCATTCACACCCACACACACACCCACACACACACACACACACACACACACACAGCACATATCCAACGGCCCAGTGCAATAAAATAAATAAACAAACAAAATAACTACTATACATTTGTACTCCTTCACCAAACACTAGCAGTCTGATACACATCATAAGACATTTTTTAATATTATCAATCCTCTTTGACCATAATAATAAAGTCATGTGACTGGACTGAAACCTGTCCCACCTCCGTCCTGTTCAAACGTCCTTCACTCACAACATTTGCTTTGGGAACATAAAGGTTCATGGCTCATGGTCAAAGTTTAACCGTCACACACATAATAAACAGCGGCTGTTTTCAGTCCAACCTCCTGCTGTTTTCATGTGTTTTAATCCCTCCATTCAGCCAGACCCCCCACCCCACCCCCACCCCAAGACCTGCATGCTTTACAAAACCTGTTGGCTTCATTAATTAGAACATGTTGATCCTTAGACTCAGTGAACAAAAGCCAGCGCTGCTCACAGTACATGCAGAAGGAACAGTCTGTTTCTTCCACTGGCGGTAACTGTTGTGCGGTGCTGACTTTTAGACGCCGTCTGCACCATGTCTTTGGATTGCATCATGCAAATTTGATCACAGTGATAAAAAAATATAGCAGTGTGATGCAACCTACAAAGGAAATAACTTATGTTTGTCATCCTGATAATCAGTGTGATAGGTTGATGGGTGGAGTTCAGATCCTCTACAGTCATTTAATGGCGTGCGTTCACACAGAGAACGGAGCTGAAGCATCTGATCCTGACATCTGTTCAAAAGGCACTTCATCTGAACCAACTGCCAATCATATAGTCATACGTAGAGCGTTGTTTGTAAATGTGGTTTTTTGTTTTTTCAGTTTCTTTACTGCTGTTTTGATGCGAGGCTTATTGTTTGACCTTTATTTTTGATGATAATATGATTTTACAGGTAATTTTATCAGTTTTGTCAGACATACACAAATGGGCCGCCTTCTCTAAAGTCTATCGTATGGAAATAAAGAAGCATTTCTTTCTTCTTATATTATAAACTATTACAAACAGAGGTGGTAAAAGTACTCACATTCTGTACTTGAGGTGAAGTACAGCTACTAAAAAGTACATACGTAAAAGTACACTGTAAAAAAAAAAAAACCTGTAAAAAAAAACAAAAACAGTAATATTCCTGCAGCTGGGGTGCTAAAAAAATACAGATGCAGATGTGGATAATCCACCGTACATCAAACGCACTCACACTAAATTCTTCAGATTGGTCGTTTTGCGCCTCATGCACACACCCTCATCATGGAAAACACACGAAGAAATGTATATGAGGCAACCTTTAAGTTAAAGACCATCGATGCGGCTGTGGACGAAGGAACTAGAGCTGCTGTACGTAAGCCTGGCGTCAATGAACCGACGGTGAGACGACGGAGACGGCAGCGTGCGGCTTATATTCAGGTGTGCTCAATAGTCTGGAAAGTACGGTAAGAAGTTGACAGAAAAATAAAAACTCAAGTGAAGTCCAGACACCTAAAAAAAAAATCTACTTAAGTATAGAAGTACTTATACCTTGTTACTTCCAGAGGTGTAGTCCAGCGTATACCTTCTTATTTTTCACTCATCCGTCCATATACCCTCTTCTAAATCCCCCTCATGTGCTCCATTCAGTCGTATCTGAACCAAATTTCCCATTTTTTCCCCTCAGATGCTGAAGCCATGTCCCGCCCTACTCTGCCTCTAATTGGCTAGTACTCGCTGCCTTCACCGATTAGATTGGTTCGCTTTAGGCATGAGGACTGATGAGCCAATCAGAGGCAGAGTAGGGCGGGTCATGCCGGGAAAATATTGCTAACTAGTGCTGTCCACCTCTGGAACCTGATTGGACAGCTCCTCAGGTGCCGGCGCCACCTCAGTTGATTGACAGGTCACTGCACATCCTGTTGAAAGATGCACGATTATTGGAAATGTGAATGAGAACGGCAGAATAAACGTCTTTCAAATGTGTGACACATACGGAGAGAACCTACTCTGATGGAATCCAGAATTCTGAGGTGAGTTTTAAGGTGGTTTCAGAACAAGTCACTGTTTTAAACTAGTGGTCACATGACTGCACATTTAGAGGAGGAGAGATGGTGTCAGCAATAGTTCAACTGTGTGAGTAGGCTAATGTTATGAAAGGCTCACGTTATAAAAGGCTAACATTATGAAAGACTAATGATATGAAAGGCTAACATTATGAAAGGCTAATGATATGAAAGGCTAACATTATGAAAGGCTAATGATATGAAAGGCTAACATTACGAAAGGCTAATGATATGAAAGGCTAACATTACGAAAGGCTAATGTTAGGATAAGCTAACATTATGAAAGGCTAACATTATGAAAGGCTAACGTTATGAAAGGCTAATGTTATGAAAGGCTAACGTTATGAAAGGCTAATGTTATGAAAAGCTAACGTTATGAAAGGCTAACGTTATGAAAGGCTAACGTTATGAAAGGCTAACATTATTAAAGGCTAATGTTATGAAAGGCTAATGTTATGAAAGGCTAACATTATGAAAGGCTAACATTATTAAAGGCTAATGTTATGAAAGGCTAATGTTATGAAAGGCTAATGTTATGAAAAGCTAATGTTATGAAAAGCTAATGTTATGAAAGGCTAACATTATGAAAGGCTAACGTTATCCTGTGTTTTCCTCATGCTAAATCCAGTTCCGTTCATACAGTATACTTGTGTTCCCAGTAAAACCTACAAACTGCTCCTGATCAAGTCATGATGATTCTATAATAGTGAACAAATAACACTGATGGATGTTTGAGTAAACTACAGTGGTCTTACACGTCACTGTTCATAAAACAGTGTTTTTCTGGACTTTAAAAAAAAAAAATGAAGCCAAAAATTAAGAGTATACTCATTTCTCCAGGGGCCAGTACACCACTGGTAGTTCCCACCTCTGATTACAAAGGAACACTTTCAAAGGACTGCACCATGTTCTGTGGATATTTAGGGTTGAAACAAAACTAAAGAAAACTTTCCAAAGCTTCATCTATAACCACTCTTTAAGATGCCTCTCAGCTGTCAGATTACAGCCTCATATCGTATAAACAGTCCAAAAACTCTTAAAGACTTGGCAAAGTTTTTCCCACTGAAGCTCCAGTATATTTGTTGAAAGCACGCTGTGAGCTTTAAACAGGAGTCATACACACCTGCCATAATGAACCTTTTTCAACTCAAAGGACTGCAGAAAATTCAGACAATAAGGAAGAAGGAAGCAATTACTGCGGCAGGAAGAGACAATTAAAGATATGGGATGGGGGAGATGTCAGCGGGGCGAGAAAGTGCTTACCGGCCCAGAGTCGCAGAAGGAAACAAGCAGGTATACGGCAGATGTGTGTGCAGCTCTGTTAATGTGAAGAGAAGATCTGTTCAGGAATGGAATCAGTGTCGAACGGAAACTCCCAGGGTACGTCTGCCATGTGAGACGAAGAGAGGAAACAGAAGCACAGAAAACCACGCATGACACGATCCCTGCTGAGACACCAAAGAAGAAGAAACTAGTTCTGTTCAGACGAACACCTGCAACACAAACACCAGGATCCAGAGTGTGTGTGTGTGTGTGTGTGTGTGTGTGTGTGTGTGTGTGTGTGTGTATGTATGTGTGTGTGTGTGTGTGTAGGGGAACCTCATTGTTGGCTGACATTAAAAAAATTGTCAACTTATTTAAACATAAATTGGTCCTCCGTTCCTTTTTCAGTAAATGCTCAGTGTCCTTATCGTACACAGTCGGTGTCTTTTCCAGGACTGGACCAGTGTCCTCTGAACGTCCAGCAGAGCTGGTCTGCTCAGACGGCCTTAGGGCTGTAGGACTGGAGCCTCTAAACTACAGAAGCTCCTGTTCCAGCTGCACATGGAGCTGACACTGAGGAACTAGTGACAACAGTTAATGATATGAAACTGAACAAGAAATGATTAAATTCTGGAACTGAAACAAGAAAACGTTGAAGTTATGTTAAATGTAAACCAGTTCGTCCAGTGGTTGTGTTTTCTTTCAGGTCAGTAAATGAACAGTTCATTTGGTTTCTGTGATTTCCCAGCAGAATGTGTGACGGTATTAAACTGAACTGTGTCAGTGAAGGAGCAGATCTGAAAACAGCTGTCAATCAAACCGGATTCAGTCTTTGGACCCATCCTCCAATCAGCACGTGGAAGCTCAGTGTCCGGCCCGGCCGAGCTCCGCCCACAGCTCCATTCACCCCCAGAGATGCTGAGCGTCCGGGGGCGGGACAACACGGTGTCATTTATCCAATGATCGTCCAGTTTAGAGTCAGTTTCCAGCAGTTCCACTCAGTCCCATTGAAGTGCATGGACGCTGAGCGTCTACGGACAAATGCACTGAGCAGAGATGGAGGAGAAAACACAGACACGGGAATGGAGGAGAAGTGAACATCCAGTCCACTGATCTGGGATCAAACTGATTCTGAACCAACTGGTCTGAGAGATGAACGTGTTCCAACACATTTGGAGTCAATGAAATGAAAACAACTGAACAGATTTGAGCATTTAATGGGAGTCATTTTCGTGGAAGCTGAGCTTCCACTGCAGTCTGACACAAACACCTGTGGTGCAGATCCAGATTCACACAAATGTAGACACTTACACACATACGGGAACAAATCCACACAAATTCAAAGGAGACTAGCTCAGCATCTCTGTCCATTTCTGCAAAGGGACTGACTGGAACCATTAAAGCTCTGTTCCAGGAGCTACAGGCACTTACAAACACACCAGCGAGGTCCTGTCAGTCACAAACATGCACCAGATCCACTGGAAAAGTATGTAAGCACAGTCCAAATACACCCATCTGCACACTAGCACTGCAGGCTTAGAACACACAAACACATCTATAAGAACACACCTAAAAGCATATATGCATGAACAGTGAGTTCTCAGCAGCACAGAGGAACATGAGGAAAACTGATGCAGCTGATACTTTCATCAGTCCCACATGAAAAGATCTGCATATCCCAATGAAACTGTAGAAAAAAGTGTTCCTTCAGGGTAAGAAGATGGTGAGAAAAACCAGGTAAAAGTTCAGAAAAATGTTTCAGAAACAGGAAACAGAAGGTACATACTGTACATATGAGTGTTTCCATGAAAGTGGTGCAGAGGGGCTAAAAAGAACAGATGTAGACCAATGTTATGAAGAAGGTTTGGAAGCACTCTGGGTCTATTTTTTTATTTTTATTTTTTTAGTTCTCTCTATTTTTTTTAATCAAAAAAAGGGGAAAAAAAAGGGTCTACTTAAATAAAATATATACTGAGATAAAACAGAAACTACTTTTCAGATAAAACACATTTTTATATTATTTTTATACAAAAATCTGTATGTAACACGGTAAAAAGGACATGAAAATGACGTGCTGCTATTTTTTTGAATGTCTTTTTATTGTCTCACAGGTGCATTTTGGGAATCTAAGTAAAATATTCAAGGCAGAGTGTTTCACAAAAATGACCGCTGTTGTAAAATAACTCGCAATTTATTTGTGTTTCAAATGTCCAGGTTCTGTATGTAACACCAGTGGACACGATGGGTTCCACACCAAACCTGGAATGAGACTGAGACTGATGCCAAACCCACATGTGTGGATTAGAAAAACCACTAGGATCCACACAGTGAACACAGTGTCTGTATTTAGAGTCTATAGAAGAGCATTTACACATGTTTACACATCTGATGCACTGACACCTAGGGAGATTTAATGTCCATATTTGGGTCCTATTTTTGGACCCAGTGTTTGATTATAAATTCATTAATTATGGGATGGATCAGAGCAAGAGGATAATTTTTTTGGCATTTCTCTGAGGTCATCATCAGGTCCATCCTGGGGTAAATCTGTCTACATTTACCTTTGATTATTGGGTCTAAAAAGATGAAAAAGTGACAGAAACTAAAATAAACCCAGTTTCATAGAAGCACCCAGATAGTGTTCACTCCTGTTGGGCGTCTGTAAAGTGGATTAACCCATAAAGACCCAGTGCTACTTTTAAGTCAGTTCCCAAATTAATTTTTTCTCTGTATTTAACCTTTACTGAAGTGATTACCATCATTTTTTATAATATTACACTATAAAAAAAATCTGTAATTTAACAGAATTTTCACTGTTTATTTTACAGATTTTTCCTGTATTTTCAAGATACAGGAAAATATCAATGAAATGACAAAAACAGACTGTGATTTTACATGTCAAACGTAAAATAACACGAAAAACTGTAACTGTGGATAACCATAAAATTTAATTTTTTTTAAAAGAAATGTTTTCTTTTTTCACAGAGAAATACAGTTAAAATACATTTGCAAATGTATCGTAATTTCACAAATATTTCTTTTCTATTTATGAGATTAAACTGTTAATTTAAAGTTTAATACTGTAAAAAACAATAATAAAATGAGATAAAATTACTGACAATTAACTGTAACAGAAGTATTTGTTCTGTCAGTTGAACCAGACTTGTTTGTTAACTGACAAATATCTTGTGTAATTACAGGAGGTTTGGTACACCAATTATTGACATGGATTAAAAGGATTAGAGGATCAACAGGAATTAAACAGTTTAGATCCGTAGATGGTTTAGGTTTTGGATGTTTGGGTCTTTACGGGTTTAGATCAGCTCTAAATGTAAAGTGTCATGAGATAACATTTATTATGATGTGGCACGATCTATCCATCAGATTGTTCGTTCGTTCGTTCGTTACGGCTGGGGC